>NC_090647.1:571830845-571880845 GCF_040937935.1 Hyperolius riggenbachi
AGGACCACACTGTGACCATGAGAGGATACAATGTAACCTCAGCCTGAGGACCACACTGTGACCATGTGAGGATACAATGTAACCTTCTCAGCCTGAGGACCACACTGTGACCATGTGAGGATACAATGTAACCTTCTCAGCCTGAGGCCCACACTGTGACCATGTGAGGAGACAATGTAACCTTCTCAGCCTGAGGACCACACTGTGACCATGAGAGGATACAATGTAACCTCAGCCTGAGGACCACACTGTGACCATGTGAGGATACAATGTAACCTTCTCAGCCTGAGGACCACACTGTGACCATGTGAGGATACAATGTAACCTTCTCAGCCTGAGGCCCACACTGTGACCATGTGAGGAGACAATGTAACCTCAGCCTGAGGACCACACTGTGACCATGTGAGGATACAACGTAACCTTCTCAGCCTGAAGACCACTCTGTGACCATGTGAGGATACAATGTAACCTTCTCAGCCTGAGGACCACACTGTGACCATGTGAGGATACAATGTAACCTTCTCATCCTGAGGACCACACTGTGACCCGCCTGAGGAGACAGAATGGAACGCTTTATACCAAGGAACAATGTGAGGCCTCGGGATGGACCATAATGATGGCTGGAAGTGTTTCTTCTCAACCCCACACAGAATATACTCTGTGTAGGAGATCCCTTAGCTTCTCTGAGGACCACACTGTGACCAGACTAGCTTCCACCTGAGGATACAACGTAACCTCAGACAGGCCAACTGCACTGCAGAACACAGACCTCCCCCATGCCCCATGCATGGTCCTTCCAGGACAAGGCTGCAGGTTAGCTTTATCACCACAATTTAACTTGCATGATTCCAACACAAACGCCGAAGCAAAGGGCTGATTTACTGATGATTCCAGGATCTTCTTTCTCTGACAACCTGAGAGAAGCATCCGTCCTGAAGCTGGATTTGCCTCACCAGTGAGCCTGCAGCTTGCCTCAGGTGGTGCACTGATGACATCTCCAGCCGGCAGAAGACCTCATACTAACAGTTTCTTCATGGAACTCTTACAGCAGTCATTACAGGTAGCATGTCCTCCATGGTGAGCATGTGGCTTCTCTGTGAAGACCACCATCAATAAACCTGTCCACAGATCTACTGTCTCTCAGTGGCCCCGCCCCTTCCTGTCTGGTACACGGGTCACATCCTGGATGTCAGACGAGGAATGGTAGGAGCAGAAAGGAACATGCACAGTAGGAGTCCTCCTCTCTCCAGCCAGCCGCCTGCAGTATGGATTGTATAGCTATCATTCTCTGGAGTCTCCACATTATCCAGGCATTGTGTAATAGCGAGCGTCCACCCCACACCCAACTGTACATACATAATACATGTTTGGCTAGCCCCACCCCTCCAGCGGGGCACTGTGTCATGTGACATTGATCTCCAACACATGGTCGTCCATACTTGGAATAACCAGGATTTGCCGCCCCATGCTACTGTTGCTGATCTGTCCAGCATGGAAAGGCTGGAGGCGGGGCAACTGAAGTCCTTTCTGTTCCGCTGAGGAGCCCAGGGAGCCTTGAGGAAGAGAGCTGCTCGGAGGCCGGCCACTAGGGGCATCGCAGGGATCCTCCACTGACACAGAGTCATTCTCCATCCAGCTGTCTGTGAGGAGAACAAGGAGCAAACATATTAGTCATAGGGATTAGTTAGAAGACCATGCAGCCCCCTCACCGTACCTGCACCCCTTCCCTTCTTCCATGCACTTCTGCCCACATGCACCTCCGCCCCTCTTCCACCCCCCCCCCCCCAGTACATGCACCTCCTCTCCTCTTCCATGCACCTCCTCCCCTTACATGCACCTCCCCCTTACATGTACCCCTTCCCTTCTTCCATGCACCTCCTCCCCTCTTCCATGCACCTCCTCCCCTTACATGCACCTCCCCCTTACATGTACCCCTTCCCTTCTTCCATGCACTCCTGCCCACATGCACCTCCGCCCCTCTTCCACCCCACCCCCCCGTACATGCACCTCCGCCCCTCTTCCATGCACCCCCCCTTCCATGCACCTCCCCCTTGCATGCACCCCTTCCCTTCTTCCATACACTCCCCCCACATGCACCTCCGCCCCTCTTCCATGCACTCCCTCCACATGCACCTCCGCCCCTCTTCCATGCACCTCCCCCTTCCATGCACTCCCCCTTACATGCACCCCACCCTTACATGCACCTCCTCCCTTCTTACATGCACCCCCCTTTACATGCACCTCCTCCCTTCTTACATGCACCCCCTCCCCTCTTCCATACACCTCCCCCCTTACATGTACACCCCTCCCACATGCACCTCCGCCCCTCTTCCATGCACCCCCCCCTTACACGCAGCTCCTCCCTTCTTACATGCACCCCCCCAAATACATGCACCCCTTCCCTTCTTCCATGCACCCCCACATACATGCAACCTCTCTAACCTGCAACCCCTCCCCCCATACATGTACCCCCTTCCCTATCTCTGATTGGTTACTCTGGCAGTGCATGCACCTTCTCTATAGGACCTGTGACCAGCCCCGCCCCTTCATACTGACAAATAACAGTGTGGAGAGTGGGTGTGTCCAGGATAAATAGAAAAAGAAAAGGACTAAGGTGAAAAGGTGACTAAGAAAAGGTGGGTGGACAGTGATGCAGCAGGTAGGTAGGCATACAGTGACAGAAGGGTCGGTGGGTGGACAGTGATGCAGCAGGTAGGCAGGCAGACAGTGACAGAAGGGTCGGTGGGTGGACAGTGATGCAGCAGGTAGGCAGGCAGACAGTAACAGAAGGGTCGGTGGGTGGACAGTGATGCAGCAGGTAGGCAGGCAGACAGTGACAGAAGGGTCGGTGGGTGGACAGTGATGCAGCAGGTAGGCAGACAGACAGTGACAGAAGGGTCGGTGGGTGGACAGTGATGCAGCAGGTAGGCAGGCAGACAGTGACAGAAGGGTCGGTGGGTGGACAGTGATGCAGCAGGTAGGCAGGCAGACAGTGACAGAAGGGTCGGTGGGTGGACAGTGATGCAGCAGGTAGGCAGGCAGACAGTGACAGAAGGGTCGGTGGGTGGACAGTGATGCAGCAGGTAGGCAGGCAGACAGTGACAGAAGGGTCGGTGGGTGGACAGTGATGCAGCAGGTAGGCAGGCAGACAGTGACAGAAGGGTCGGTGGGTGGACAGTGATGCAGCAGGTAGGCAGGCAGACAGTGACAGAAGGGTCGGTGGGTGGACAGTGATGCAGCAGGTAGGTAGGCAGACAGTGACAGAAGGGTCGGTGGATGGACAGTGATGCAGCAGGTAGGCAGGCAGACAGTGACAGAAGGGTCGGTGGATGGACAGTGATGCAGCAGGTAGGCAGGCAGACAGTGACAGAAGGGTCGGTGGGTGGACAGTGATGCAGCAGGTAGGCAGGCAGACAGTGACAGAAGGGTCGGTGGATGGACAGTGATGCAGCAGGTAGGCAGGCAGACAGTGACAGAAGGGTCGGTGGGTGGACAGTGATGCAGCAGGTAGGCAGGCAGACAGTGACAGAAGGGTCGGTGGATGGACAGTGATGCAGCAGGTAGGCAGGCAGACAGTGACAGAAGGGTCGGTGGGTGGACAGTGATGCAGCAGGTAGGCAGGCAGACAGTGACAGAAGGGTCGGTGGGTGGACAGTGATGCAGCAGGTAGGCAGGCAGACAGTGACAGAAGGGTCGGTGGGTGGACAGTGATGCAGCAGGTAGGCAGGCAGACAGTGACAGAAGGGTCGGTGGGTGGACAGTGATGCAGCAGGTAGGTAGGCAGACAGTGACAGAAGGGTCGGTGGATGGACAGTGATGCAGCAGGTAGGCAGGCAGACAGTGACAGAAGGGTCGGTGGGTGGACAGTGATGCAGCAGGTAGGCAGGCAGACAGTGACAGAAGGGTCGGTGGATGGACAGTGATGCAGCAGGTAGGCAGGCAGACAGTGACAGAAGGGTCGGTGGGTGGACAGTGATGCAGCAGGTAGGCAGACAGACAGTGACAGAAGGGTCGGTGGGTGGACAGTGATGCAGCAGGTAGGCAGGCAGACAGTGACAGAAGGGTCGGTGGGTGGACAGTGATGCAGCAGGTAGGCAGGCAGACAGTGACAGAAGGGTCGGTGGGTGGACAGTGATGCAGCAGGTAGGCAGGCAGACAGTGACAGAAGGGTCGGTGGGTGGACAGTGATGCAGCAGGTAGGCAGGCAGACAGTGACAGAAGGGTCGGTGGGTGGACAGTGATGCAGCAGGTAGGCAGGCAGACAGTGACAGAAGGGTCGGTGGGTGGACAGTGATGCAGCAGGTAAGCAGGCAGACAGTGACAGAAGGGTCGGTGGGTGGACAGTGATGCAGCAGGTAGGCAAGCAGACAGTGACAGAAGGGTCGGTGGGTGGACAGTGATGCAGCAGGTAGGCAGACAGACAGTGACAGAAGGGTCGGTGGGTGGACAGTGATGCAGCAGGTAGGTAGGCAGACAGTAGCACAGCAGGTAAATACATAGATACTAGCCCCTGATGAGTCATCACGCAGGGAAACAGGATGGGCGGAGCTTGTGTGGTGTTGACAAGGAGACGCTGGTCTGCAGCTGGTCAGGGTGGGTGTACAGAGTGTGCATGTTGGTGCGTGAACGATGTCAGGTTTTTAGATATCAGAAATTAATAGAGATTTATTGATTGAATAAAAACATAATTAATGTCCTTTAAAAATATACCCTTGACTGTTGTCCCCGCTGCGTAACTGTTGTCCCCGCTGCGTGACTGTTGTCCCCGCTGCGTGACTGTGGTCCCAGCTGCGTGACTGTTGTCCCCGCTGCGTGACTGTGGTCCCCGCTGCGTGACTGTGGTCCCCGCTGCGTGACTGTTGTCCCCGCTGCGTGACTGTTGTCCCCGCTGCGTGACTGTTGTCCCCGCTGCGTGACTGTTGTCCCCGCTGCGTGACTGTTGTCCCCGCTGCGTGACTGTTGTCCCCGCTGCGTGACTGTTGTCCCCGCTGCGTGACTGTTGTCCCCGCTGCGTGACTGTTGTCCCCGCTGCGTGACTGTTGTCTCCGCTGCGTGACTGTTGTCCCCGCTACGTGAGTGACTGTTGTCTCCGCTGCGTGACTGTTGTCCCCGTAGCAGCTGTCCCCGCTGCGTGACTGTTGTCCCCGCTGCGTGACTGTTGTCCCCGCTGCGTGACTGTTGTCCCCGCTGCGTGACTGTTGTCTCCGCTGCGTGACTGTTGTCTCCGCTATGTGACTGTTGTCCAGCTGCGTGACTGTTGTCCCCGCTGCGTGACTGTTGTCTCCGCTGCGTGACTGTTGTCTCCGCTGCGTGACTGTTGTCCCCGCTGCGTGACTGTTGTCCCCGCTGCGTGACTGTGGTCCCAGCTGCGTGACTGTTGTCCCCGCTGCGTGACTGTGGTCCCAGCTGCGTGACTGTGGTCCCCGCTGCGTGACTGTTGTCCCCGCTGCGTGACTGTTGTCCCCGCTGCGTGACTGTTGTCCCCGCTGCGTGACTGTTGTCTCCGCTGCGTGACTGTTGTCCAGCTGCGTGACTGTTGTCCCCGCTACGTGACTGTTGTCCAGCTGCGTGACTGTTGTCCCTGCTGCGTGACTGTTGTCCCCGCTACGTGACTGTTGTCCCCGCTATGTGACTGTTGTCCCCGCTACGTGACTGTTGTCCCCGCTATGTGACTGTTGTCCCCGCTACGTGACTGTTGTCCCCGTAGCAGCTGTCCACGCTGCGTGACTGTTGTCCCCGCTACGTGAGTGACTGTTGTCCCCGCTACGTGAGTGACTGTTGTCACCGCTGTGTGACTGTTGTCCCCGCTGTGTGATTGTTGTCCCCGCTACGTGACTGTTGTCCCCGCTACGTGACTGTTGTCCCCGCTGCGTGACTGTTGTCCCCGCTGCGTGACTGTTGTCCCCGCTGCGTGACTGTTGTCTCCGCTGCGTGACTGTTGTCTCCGCTGCGTGACTGTTGTCCCCGCTACGTGACTGTTGTCCAGCTGCGTGACTGTTGTCCCCGCTGCGTGACTGTTGTCCCCGCTGCGTGACTGTTGTCCCCGCTACGTGACTGTTGTCCCCGCTACGTGACTGTTGTCCAGCTGCGTGACTGTTGTCCCCGCTGCGTGACTGTTGTCCCCGCTACGTGACTGTTGTCCCCGCTACGTGACTGTTGTCCCCGCTACGTGACTGTTGTCCCCGCTACGTGACTGTTGTCCCCGCTGCGTGACTGTTGTCCCCGCTGCGTGACTGTTGTCCCCGCTGCGTGACTGTTGTCCCCGCTGCGTGACTGTTGTCCCCGCTGCGTGACTGTTGTCCCCGCTGCGTGACTGTTGTCCCCGCTGGGTGACTGTTGTCCCCGCTGTGTGACTGTTGTCCCCGCTGTGTTGTCCCCGCTGTGTGACTGTTGTCCCCGCTAAGTGACTGTTGTCCCCGCTACGTGACTGTTGTCTCCGCTGCGTGACTGTTGTCTCCGCTGCGTGACTGTTGTCTCCGCTGCGTGACTGTTGTCTCCGCTGCGTGACTGTTGTCTCCGCTGCGTGACTGTTGTCTCCGCTGCGTGACTGTTGTCTCCGCTGCGTGACTGTTGTCTCCGCTGCGTTACTGTTGTCTCCGCTGCGTGACTGTTGTCTCCGCTGCGTGACTGTTGTCTCCGCTGCGTGACTGTTGTCCCCGCTACGTGACTGTTGTCCAGCTGCGTGACTGTTGTCCCCGCTGCGTGACTGTTGTCCAGCTGCGTGACTGTTGTCCCCGCTGCGTGACTGTTGTCCCCGCTGCGTGACTGTTGTCCCCGCTGGGTGACTGTTGTCCCCGCTGTGTGACAGTTGTCCCCGCTGTGTTGTCCCCGCTGCGTGACTGTTGTCTCCGCTGCGTGACTTTTGTCTCCGCTATGTGACTGTTGTCCAGCTGCGTGACTGTTGTCTCCGCTGCGTGACTGTTGTCTCCGCTGCGTGACTGTTGTCTCCGCTGCGTGACTGTTGTCTCCGCTGCGTGACTGTTGTCTCCGCTGCGTGACTGTTGTCTCCGCTGCGTGACTGTTGTCCCCGCTGTGTTGTCCCCGCTGCGTGACTGTTGTCTCCGCTGCGTGACTTTTGTCTCCGCTATGTGACTGTTGTCCAGCTGCGTGACTGTTGTCTCCGCTGCGTGACTGTTGTCTCCGCTGCGTGACTGTTGTCTCCGCTGCGTGACTGTTGTCTCCGCTGCGTGACTGTTGTCTCCGCTGCGTGACTGTTGTCTCCGCTGCGTGACTGTTGTCTCCGCTGCGTGACTGTTGTCTCCGCTGCGTGACTGTTGTCTCCGCTGCGTGACTGTTGTCTCCGCTGCGTGACTGTTGTCTCCGCTATGTGACTGTTGTCTCCGCTGCGTGACTTTTGTCTCCGCTATGTGACTGTTGTCCAGCTGCGTGACTGTTGTCTCCGCTGCGTGACTGTTGTCTCCGCTGCGTGACTGTTGTCTCCGCTGCGTGACTGTTGTCTCCGCTGCGTGACTGTTGTCTCCGCTGCGTGACTGTTGTCTCCGCTGCGTGACTGTTGTCTCCGCTGCGTGACTGTTGTCTCCGCTGCGTGACTGTTGTCTCCGCTGCGTGACTGTTGTCTCCGCTGCGTGACTGTTGTCCCCGCTACGTGACTGTTGTCCCCGCTGCGTGACTGTTGTCCCCGCTGCGTGACTGTTGTCCCCGCTGCGTGACTGTTGTCCCCGCTACGTGACTGTTGTCCCCGCTACGTGACTGTTGTCCCCGCTACGTGACTGTTGTCCCCGCTACGTGACTGTTGTCCCCGCTACGTGAGTGACTGTTGTCCCCGCTACGTGAGTGACTGTTGTCCCCGCTACGTGAGTGACTGTTGTCCCCGCTACGTGAGTGACTGTTGTCCCCGCTACGTACGTGACTGTTGTCCCCGCTACGTACGTGACTGTTGTCCCCGCTACGTGACTGTTGTCCCCGCTACGTGACTGTTGTCCCCGCTACGTGACTGTTGTCCCCGCTACGTGACTGTTGTCCCCGCTGCGCGACTGTTGTCCCCGCTGCGTGACTGTTGTCCCCGCTGGGTGACTGTTGTCCCCGCTGTGTTGTCCCCGCTGTGTGACTGTTGTCCCCGCTAAGTGACTGTTGTCCCCGCTACGTGACTGTTGTCTCCGCTGCGTGACTGTTGTCTCCGCTGCGTGACTGTTGTCTCCGCTGTGTGACTGTTGTCTCCGCTGCGTGACTGTTGTCCCCGCTACGTGACTGTTGTCCAGCTGCGTGACTGTTGTCCCTGCTGCGTGACTGTTGTCCCTGCTGCGTGACTGTTGTCCCCGCTGCGTGACTGTTGTCCCCGCTGCGTGACTGTTGTCCCCGCTACGTGACTGTTGTCCCCGCTGCGTGACTGTTGTCCCCGCTACGTGAGTGACTGTTGTCCCCGCTACGTGAGTGACTGTTGTCCCCGCTACGTGAGTGACTGTTGTCCCCGCTACGTGAGTGACTGTTGTCCCCGCTACGTGAGTGACTGTTGTCCCCGCTACGTGAGTGACTGTTGTCCCCGCTACGTGAGTGACTGTTGTCCCCGCTACGTGAGTGACTGTTGTCCCCGCTACGTGAGTGACTGTTGTCCCCGCTACGTGAGTGACTGTTGTCCCCGCTACGTGAGTGACTGTTGTCCCCGCTACGTGAGTGACTGTTGTCCCCGCTACGTGAGTGACTGTTGTCACCGCTGTGTGACTGTTGTCCCCGCTGTGTGACTGTTGTCCCCGCTACGTGACTGTTGTCCCCGCTACGTGACTGTTGTCCCCGCTACGTGACTGTTGTCCCCGCTACGTGACTGTTGTCCCCGCTACGTGACTGTTGTCCCCGCTACGTGACTGTTGTCCCCGTAGCAGCTGTCCCCGCTGCGTGACTGTTGTCCCCGCTGGGTGACTGTTGTCCCCGCTGTGTGACAGTTGTCCCCGTAGCAGCTGTCCCCGCTGCGTGACTGTTGTCCCCGCTGTGTGACAGTTGTCCCCGCTGTGTTGTCCCCGCTAAGTGACTGTTGTCCCCGCTACGTGACTGTTGTCTCCGCTGCGTGACTGTTGTCCCCGTAGCAGCTGTCCCCGCTGCGTGACTGTTGTCCCCGCTGTGACAGTTGTCCCCGCTGTGTTGTTCCCGCTATGTGACTGTTGTCCCCGCTATGTGACTGTTGTCCCCGTAGCAGCTGTCCCCGCTGCGTGACTGTTGTCCCCGCTGTGTGACAGTTGTCCCCGCTGTGTTGTCCCCGCTGTGTGACTGTTGTCCCCGCTATGTGACTGTTGTCCCCGCTATGTGACTGTTGTCCCCGCTGTCTGACTGTTGTCCCCGCTACGTGACTGTTGTCCCCGCTGTGTGACAGTTGTCCCCGCTGTGTTGTCCCCGCTGTGTGACTGTTGTCCCCGCTATGTGACTGTTGTCCCCGCTATGTGACTGTTGTCCCCGCTGTGTGACTGTTGTCCCCGTAGCAGCTGTCCCCGCTGCGTGACTGTTGTCCCCGCTGTGTTGTCCCCGCTGTGTGACAGTTGTCCCCGCTATGTGACTGTTGTCCCCGCTGTGTGACTGTTGTCCCCGTAGCAGCTGTCCCCGCTGCGTGACTGTTGTCCCCGCTGTGTGACAGTTGTCCCCGCTGTGTTGTCCCCGCTGTGTGACTGTAGTCCCCGCTATGTGACTGTTGTCCCAGCTATGTGACTGTTGTCCCCGTAGCAGCTGTCCCCGCTGCGTGACTGTTGTCCCCGCTGTGTGACAGTTGTCCCCGCTGTGTTGTCCCCGCTGCGTGACTGTTGTCCCCGCTATGTGACTGTTGTCCCCGCTACGTGACTGTTGTCCCAGCTGTGTGACTGTTGTCCCCGCTGCGTGACTGTTGTCCCTGCTGGGTGACTCTTGTCCCCGCTGTGTTGTCCCCGCTGTGTGACTGTTGGCCCTGCTGTGTGACTGTTGTCCCCGCTACGTGACTGTTGTTTCCGCTACGTGACTGTTCTCCCTACTATGTGACTGTTGTGCCCGCTACGTGACTGTTGTCCCCGCTGCGTGACTTTTGTCCCCGCTGCGTGACTTTTGTCCCAGCTCCGTGACTGTTGTCCCCGCTGTGTGACAGTTGTCCCTGCTACGTGACTGTTGTCCCCCCTACGTGACTGTTGTACCCATAGCAGCTGTCCCCGCTGTGTGACTGTTGTCCCCGCTGGGATGCCCCAGCAACGCTTGGGAGGGGTGGGGTAGGGGGATGCCTCGGCTACACTTGGGAGGGGTCGGGTAGGGGGATGCCCCGGCTACACTTGGGAGGGGTCAGGTAGGGGGATGCCTTGGCTACACTTGGGAGGGGTCGGGTAGGGGGATGCTTGGGAGGGGTCAGGTAGGTACTCACCAGCGTCCAGTTGTTGGGAGTGCGGCTGATGGGGGAGGTAACGGAAGAGCTGTACATCAGGGTAGGGTAGGCATCCAGCAAAAAGCGGCATGACCTCCATCTGCACGGTGTGGCACGCCCCTTCTCTGACTGGCATCATCACCACACCAGAGCTCCGCCCACACACCGCCCAGTTACTTCCTCCGTCTACAACTACAAAACACACAACATGAGCACAACGATCACCTTTGTGGGGCCGAAAAGAGCTGACAATCTGCTTACCCTGGTAGAAGAGCTGGGTGCTGTTGTATCCCTCACAGTCTGTCAGCGTCTCCTCCTTGTCGCCCTCCACAGGGTCACACAGGCGGGTGATGCTGACCTCCAGCGAGCACAGAGAACCCATCTTACAGAACTCCGCGACTGATGAGGAGGTGATTTCAGCATGTACTGTATACAGAGTCTGTGGGGGAGGAGAAAGGCGGGGTCAGAGCTTATAAAGTCCGCAGGGGAGGAGAGGGAGGGGTCAATGCTTATAGAGTCTGTGGGGGAGGAGAAAGGCGGGGTCAGAGCTTATACAGTCTGAGGGAAAGAAAAGAGGCTGGGTCAGAGCATATAGTGTCTGTGGGGGAGGAGAGGTGGGGTCAGAGCTTATAGAGTCTGCAGGGGAGGTGAGAGGTGGAGTCAGAGCTTATAGAGTCTGCAGGGGAGGTGAGAGGTGGAGTCAGAGCTTATAGTGTCTGCAGGGGAGGTGAGAGGCGGAGTCAGAGCTTATAGAGTCTGCAGGGGAGGTGAGAGGCGGAGTCAGAGCTTATAGAGTCTGCAGGGGAGGTGAGAGGCGGAGTCAGAGCTTATAGTGTCTGCAGGAGAGGTGGAGTCAGAGCTTATAGAGTCTGCAGGGGAGGTGAGACGTGGAGTCAGAGCTTATAGTGTCTGCAGGGGAGGTGAGAGGTGGAGTCAGAGCTTATAGCGTCTGCAGGGGAGGTGAGAGGTGGAGTCAGAGCTTATAGAGTCTGCAGGGGAGGTCAGAGGTGGAGTCAGAGCTTATAGAGTCTGCAGGGGAGGTGAGAGGTGGAGTCAGAGCTTATAGAGTCTGCAGGGGAGGTGAGAGGTGGAGTCAGAGCTTATAGAGTCTGCAGGGGAGGTGAGAGGTGGAGTCAGAGCTTATAGAGTCTGCAGGGGAGGTGAGAGGTGGAGTCAGAGTTTATAGAGTCTGCAGGGGAGGTGAGAGGTGGAGTCAGAGCTTATAGAGTCTGCAGGGGAGGTGAGAGGTGGAGTCAGAGCTTATAGAGTCTGCAGGGGAGGTGAGAGGTGGAGTCAGAGCTTATAGAGTCTGCAGGGGAGGTGAGAGGTGGAGCCAGAGCTTATAGAGTCTGCAGGGGAGGTGAGAGGTGGAGCCAGAGCTTATAGAGTCTGCAGGGGAGGTGAGAGGTGGAGTCAGAGTTTATAGAGTCTGCAGGGGAGGTGAGAGGTGGAGTCAGAGCTTATAGAGTCTGTGGGGTAGGAGAGAGGCGGAATCAGAGCTTATAGAGTCTGCGCGGGAGGAGAGTCTAGCTAAGAGCATATAGAGTCTGCAGAGGTGGAGAGAGGTGGGGTGAGAGCATACAGAGTCTGCAGAAGCAGAGAGAGGTGGGGTGAGAGCATACAGAGTCTGCAGGAGCAGAGAGAGGAAGGGTCAGAGCTTATAGAGTCTGTGGGGGAGGAGAGAGGCGGGATAAGAGTATATAGAGTCTATGGGGGAGGAGAGAGGCGGGGTCAGAGCATATAGAGTCTGCGGGGAAGGAGAGAGCTGGGGTCAGAGCATATAATCTACATAGGTGGAGAGGTGGGGTCAGAGCTTATAGAGTGGGGGAGGAGCTTATGGAGTCTGCGGAGGAAGATAGAGAGGCAGGGTCAGAGCATACAGAGTTTGTAGGGGCAGAGGGAGGCAGGGTCAGAGCATATAGAGTGGGGGAGGAGCTTATGGAGTCTGCAGAGGAAGAGAGAGAGGCAGGGTCAGAGCATACAGAGTTTGTAGGGGCAGAGGGAGGCGGGGTCAGAGCATATGGAGTGGGAGAGGAGCTTATGGAGTCTGCAGAGGAAGAGAGAGAGGCAGGGTCAGAGCATACAGAGTTTGTAGGGGCAGAGGGAGGCGGGGTCAGAGCATATAGAGTGGGGGAGGAGCTTATGGAGTCTGCAGAGGAAGAGAGAGAGGCAGGGTCAGAGCATATACTCTGCATGGGAAGAGAGAGCTGAGGTAAGAGTATACAGAGTCTGCAGGGGCGGGTCAGCGCATACAGTCTGTGTGGAGGAGAGAGGCGGGGTCAGAGCATATAGAGTCTGCGGGGAAGGAGAGAGCTGGGGTCAGAGCATATAATCTACATAGGTGGAGAGGCGGGGTCAGAGCTTATAGAGTGGGGGAGGAGCTTATGGAGTCTGCGGAGGAAGAGAGAGAGGCAGGGTCAGAGCATACAGAGTTTGTAGGGGCAGGGGGAGGCGGGGTCAGAGCATATAGAGTGGGGGAGGAGCTTATGGAGTCTGCAGAGGAAGAGAGAGAGGCAGGGTCAGAGCATACAGAGTTTGTAGGGGCAGAGGGAGGCGGGTCAGAGCATATAGAGTGGGGGAGGAGCTTATGGAGTCTGCAGAGGAAGAGAGAGAGGCAGGGTCAGAGCATATACTCTGCATGGGAAGAGAGAGCTGAGGTAAGAGTATACAGAGTCTGCAGGGGCGGGTCAGAGCATACAGTCTGTGTGGAGGAGAGAGCTGGAGTCAGAGCATATAATCTACATAGGTGGAGAGGCGGGGTCAGAGCTTATAGAGTGGGGGAGGAGCTTATGGAGTCTGCAGAGGAAGAGAGAGAGGCAGGGTCAGAGCATACAGAGTTTGTAGGGGCAGAGGGAGGCGGGGTCAGAGCATATAGAGTGGGGGAGGAGCTTATGGAGTCTGCAGAGGAAGAGAGAGAGGCAGGGTCAGAGCATATACTCTGCATGGGAAGAGAGAGCTGAGGTAAGAGTATACAGAGTCTGCAGGGGCGGGTCAGAGTATACAGAGTCTGCAGGGGCGGGTCAGCGCATACAGTCTGTGTGGAGGAGAGAGGCGGGGTCAGAGCATATAGAGTCTGCGGGGAAGGAGAGAGCTGGAGTCAGAGCATATAATCTACATAGGTGGAGAGGCGGGGTCAGAGCTTATAGAGTGGGGGAGGAGCTTATGGAGTCTGCGGAGGAAGAGAGAGAGGCAGGGTCAGAGCATACAGAGTTTGTAGGGGCAGGGGGAGGCGGGGTCAGAGCATATAGAGTGGGGGAGGAGCTTATGGAGTCTGCAGAGGAAGAGAGAGAGGCAGGGTCAGAGCATACAGAGTTTGTAGGGGCAGAGGGAGGCGGGGTCAGAGCATATAGAGTGGGGGAGGAGCTTATGGAGTCTGCAGAGGAAGAGAGAGAGGCAGGGTCAGAGCATATACTCTGCATGGGAAGAGAGAGCTGAGGTAAGAGTATACAGAGTCTGCAGGGGCGGGTCAGCGCATACAGTCTGTGTGGAGGAGAGAGGAGGGGTCAGAGCATATAGAGTCTGCGGTGAAAAAAAGAGGAGGGGAGGAGCTTATATTGTCTGCGGGGAGGAGAGGGGTTGGGTCGGAGGATATAGAATCAGCGGGGGAGGAGAGGGGCGGGCTCAGAGCATAGAGTCTGCAGGGGAGGAGAGAGGCGGGTCATAGCTTATAGAGAGAATAAAAGTAGAATATAGGCGTATACCGTATTTTCCGCCATATAAGACGCACTTTTTCTCCCTAAAAAATGGGGAGAAAAAGTCCCTGCGTCTTATATGGCAAAGGCAGGGAATCCCCGACTTATGAACACCCGCCGATACGAACCGCGACCCGCCGTCATCGGGGATTCCCTGCCTGCTCTCTCCTGTGCCTCTGCTTCCCTTCTCTGTGTCCCCGCTGCCCGTGTATAGCGGCAGGCTTTGCCTCCCCATGTCGCCGCATGCTGTCCCGCTGTCCCCATATACAGTAGCGGCAGGCTTTGCCTCCCCATGTCGCCGCATGCTGTCCCGATGTCCCCGCTGCCCGCCTATAGCTGCAGGCTTTACCTCCCCCATGTCGCCGCATGCTGTCCCGATGTCCCCGCTGCCCGCCTATAGCTGCAGGCTTTGCCTCCCCCATGTCGCCGCATGCTGTCCCGATGTCCCCGCTGCCCGCCTATAGCTGCAGGCTTTGCCTCCCCCATGTCGCCGCATGCTGTCCCGATGTCCCCGCTGCCGGTGTATAGAGGCAGTCTCTTACCTTTCCAGCAGCGCCCGCGGGGACAGCCGACCTCTTCACTGCTGCACTTCTCGCTCTAGTGTTGGCTTGTACTGATGACGCGTCATCAGTACAAGCCAACACTAGAGCGAGAAGTGCAGCAGTGAAGAGGTCGGCTGTCCCCGCGGGCGCTGCTGGAAAGGTAAGAGACTGCCTCTATACACCGGCAGCGGACAGCATGCGGCGACATGGGGGAGGCAAAGCCTGCAGCTATAGGCGGGCAGCGGGGACATCGGGACAGCATGTGGCGACATGGGGGAGGCAAAGCCTGCAGCTATAGGCGGGCAGCGGGGACATCGGGACAGCATGCGGCGACATGGGGGAGGTAAAGCCTGCAGCTATAGGCGGGCAGCGGGGACATCGGGACAGCATGCGGCGACATGGGGAGGCAAAGCCTGCCGCTACTGTATATGGGGACAGCGGGACAGCATGCAGCGACATGGGGAGGCAATGCCTGCCGCTATACACGGGCAGCGGGGACATGGGGACAGGAAGCAGTGACATGGGGGAGGCAAAGCCTGCCTACATACACTTAAACTGGCAGCCGGGACACGGGGACAGGAAGCGAGGACATGGGGGAGGCAAAGCCTGCCGCTATTCACTATTGAAAAAGAGAGCAGGGACACACGCTAAGTGGCTAACTGTAGCAGGGACACAGGAGAGAGAAATGGCAACACAGGGGAGTGGTGACACCTGGGGGAACAGACGGACACCTGGGAACAGAGTGGGGACTCCTGGGGGCAACAGGACACCTGGGAACAGAGTGGGGACTCCTGGGGGGAACAGAAGGACACCTGGGAACAGAGTGGGGACTCCTGGGGGGAACAGAAGGACACCTGGGAACAGAGTGGGGACTCCTGGGAGGAACAGAAGGACACCTGGGGGAACAGAACGGGACACCTGGGAAAAAGTGGGCACTCCTGGGGGGAACGGAATGACACATGAGGGGACAGAAGGACACATGGGGGGACAGAAGGACACATGGGGGGACAGGCGACACCTTTTGGGGGAGAACAAAGTACAGGACGCTCCTGGAACATGGACGCACCAGGTTTAGTAAATATATATTTTTTTTCCTGGTTTTTGCCCTCTAAACCTGGGTGCGTCTTATATTCCGGAGCGTCTTATACGGCGAAAAATACGGTATATAGAGTGGCTGATGTGACCACATGAACACATCCCTCTCCCTGCACTAGTGACCTCAGCGTGGCAGCAACGCATTGTGTGATTTAGTAGCTGGTTGCTGATTGGCTGGCTTATAGATAATAGCTATCAGCTGATTGGCTGGCTTATAGATAATGGCTGGTTGCTGATTGGCTGGCTTATAGATAATGGCTGGTTGCCGATTGGCTGGCTTATAGATAATGGCTGGTTGCTGATTGGCTGGCTTATAGATAATGGCTGGTTGCCGATTGGCTGGCTTATAGATAATGGCTGGTTGCTGATTTGCTGGCTTATAGATAATGGCTGTCAGCTGATTGGCTGGCTTATAGATAATAGCTGTCAGCTGATTGGCTGATGGCACAGCGATACATTACATGTGAGGAATATCGGGGAGAGCAGAAAGCCAGGCAGATACTCACGTAGAAATGTTCCAGTTGGAAGAGGTAGGTGAAGGGCTGGAGGTGTGTGCAGCTCTGGGGGAGGGGCAGAGGGTAGAAGCTGACACAGAAGCTGAAGGGCAGAGATAGCGAGCGATTCTTTTGCCACGTCACTTCCCACACGTAGAAAAGGAACTGCTGACTTTGGAGGTCCTGCAAGAAGCACAAAACATTCTGATGTCACAAGGGGCGGAGCTGCAGCTCCTGGGGGGCGGGGACAGGAAGCCTGAGGGAATTCACTGGTTTCAGTATAACACATGATAGGTTACCTGCATGTCTGGGGAGAGCAGGGATAGGGGACTCACTGGTTTCAATACAACCCATGATAGGTTACCTGTAGATTCTGGGGAGAGGAGGGGTGGAGCAGCAGCTCCTCAGAGGCAGGGATAGGAAGTCTGAGGGGACTCACTGATTTCAGTATAACACATGATAGGTTAGCTGTAGATTCTGGGGAGTGGAGGAGAAGAGCTGCAGCTCCGAAGAGGCGGGGATAGGAAGCCTGTGGAGATGTACTGATTTCAATATAACACATGATAGGTTACCTGTAGGTCTGGGGAGAGGAGGGGCAGAGCTGCTGCTCCTCAAAGGCGGGGATAGGAAGCCTAAGGGGACTCACTGATTTCAGTATAACACATGATAGGTGACCTGTCTGTCTGGGGAGAGGAGGGACGGAGCTGCAGCTCCTCAGAGGCAGGGATAGGGGACTCACTGATTTCAATACAACACATGATAGGTTACCTGTAGATTCTGGGGAGAAGAGGGGTGGAGCTGCTGTTCCTCAGAGGCAGGGATAGGAAGCCTGAGGGGACTCACTGTTTCAATACAACACATGATAGGTTACCTGTAGATTCTGGGGAGTGGAGGAGAAGAGCTGCTGCTCCTCAGAGGCGGAGATAGGAAGCCTGAGGGGACTAACTGATGTCAGTATAACACATGCTAGATTACCTGTAGATTCTGGGGAGAGGAGGGGTGGAGCAGCAGTTCATTAGAGGCGGAGATAGGAAGCCTGATGGGACTAACTGGTTTCAATACAACACATGATAGGTTACCTGTAGATTCTGGGGAGAAGAGGGGTGGAGCAGCAGCTCCTCAGAGGCAGGGATAGGAAGCCTGAGGGGACTCACTGTTTCAATACAACACATGATAGGTTACCTGTAGATTCTGGGGCGTGGAGGAGAAGAGCTGCTGCTCCTCAGAGGCGGAGATAGGAAGCCTGAGGGGACTAACTGATGTCAGTATAACACATGCTAGATTACCTGTAGATTCTGGGGAGAGGAGGGGTGGAGCAGCAGTTCATTAGAGGCGGAGATAGGAAGCCTGATGGGACTAACTGGTTTCAATACAACACATGATAGGTTTCCTGTAGATTCTGGGGAGAGGAGGGGTGGAGCAGCAGCTCCTCAGAGGCGAGGATAGGAAGCCTGAGGAGACTTACTGATCTCAGTATGACACATGATAGGTTACCTCTAGGTCTGGGGAGAGGAGGGGCGGAGCTGCAGCTCCTGGGAGGCAGAGATAGGAAGCCTGATGGGACTAACTGATGTCAGTATAACACATGATAGGTTACCTCTAGGTCTGGGGAGAGGAGGGGCGGAGCTGCAGCTCCTCAGAGGCGGAGATAGGAAGCCTGATGGGACTAACTGATTTCAGTATAACACATGATAGGTTACCTGTAGATTCTGGGGAGAGGAGGAGCAGAGCTGCAGCTCCTCAGAGGCGGGGATAGGAAGCCTGTGGAGATGTACTGATTTCAGTATAACACATGATAGGGTACCTGTAGGTCTGGGGAGAGGAGGGGCGGAGCTGCAGCTCCTGGAAGGCGGTGAAAGGAAGCCTGAGGGGTCTCACTGATTTCAGTATAATAAATGGTAGGTGACCTGTCTGTCTGGGGAGAGGAGGAGCAGAGCTGCAGCTCCTCAGAGGCGGGGATAGGAAGCCTGAGGAGATGTAATGATTTCTGTATAACACATGATAGGTTACCTGCATGTCTGGGGCATGAAGGGGGCGGAGCTCAAGATCTTGGGAGGAGGTGAGGGAGCTGTTTGACAGCTGAAAATTAAAGCCACACGTGTTCTCCACACAGACTTGGATATACTTCCTGCAAAAAAATGAAGAGGTTAAAAATATAATTTGAAGCACAAAAAAAGCAGGAAAACTGTGTACTCCTCCTGCACCCCGACACACGGCGTACTCCGCCTGCACCCCGACACACGGCGTACTCCGCCTGCACCCCGACACACGGCGTACTCCGCCTGCACCCCGACACACGGCGTACTCCGCCTGCACCCCGACACACGGCGTACTCCGCCTGCACCCCGACACACGGCGTACTCCGCCTGCACCCCGACACACTGCGTACCCCGACACACGGCGTACTCCTCCTGCACCCCGACACACTGCGTACTCCGCCTGCACCCCGACACACTGCGTATTCCGCCTGCACCCCGACACACGGCGTACTCCGCCTGCACCCCGACACACGGCGTACTCCGCCTGCACCCCCCGACACACGGCGTACTCCGCCTGCACCCCGACACACGGCGTACTCCGCCTGCACCCCGACACACGGCGTACTCCTCCTGCACCCCGACACACGGCGTATTCCGCCTGCACCCCGACACACGGCGTACTCCTCCTGCACCCCGACACACGGCGTACTCCGCCTGCACCCCCCGACACACGGCGTACTCCGCCTGCACCCCGACACACGGCGTACTCAGCCTGCACCCCGACACACGGCGTACTCAGCCTGCACCCCGACACACGGCGTACTCAGCCTGCACCCCGACACACGGCGTACTCAGCCTGCACCCCGACACACGGCGTACTCAGCCTGCACCCCGACACACGGCGTACTCAGCCTGCACCCCGACACACGGCGTACTCAGCCTGCACCCCGACACACGGCGTACTCAGCCTGCACCCCGACACACGGCGTACTCAGCCTGCACCCCGACACACGGCGTACTCAGCCTGCACCCCGACACACGGCGTACTCAGCCTGCACCCCGACACACGGCGTACTCAGCCTGCACCCCGACACACGGCGTACTCAGCCTGCACCCCGACACACGGCGTACTCAGCCTGCACCCCGACACACGGCGTACTCAGCCTGCACCCCGACACACGGCGTACTCAGCCTGCACCCCGACACACGGCGTACTCCGCCTGCACCCCGACACACGGCGTACTCCGCCTGCACCCCGACACACGGCGTACTCCGCCTGCACCCCGACACACGGCGTACTCCGCCTGCACCCCGACACACGGCGTACTCCGCCTGCACCCCGACACACGGCGTACTCCGCCTGCACCCCGACACACGGCGTACTCCGCCTGCACCCCGACACACGGCGTACTCCGCCTGCACCCCGACACACGGCGTACTCCGCCTGCACCCCGACACACGGCGTACTCCGCCTGCACCCCGACACACGGCGTACTCCGCCTGCACCCCGACACACGGCGTACTCCGCCTGCACCCCGACACACGGCGTACTCCGCCTGCACCCCGACACACGGCGTACTCCGCCTGCACCCCGACACACGGCGTACTCCGCCTGCACCCCGACACACGGCGTACTCCGCCTGCACCCCGAC
Source organism: Hyperolius riggenbachi (assembly GCF_040937935.1). Taxonomy (NCBI): domain Eukaryota; kingdom Metazoa; phylum Chordata; class Amphibia; order Anura; family Hyperoliidae; genus Hyperolius; species Hyperolius riggenbachi. The sequence goes on from NC_090647.1 coordinate 571,850,624, forward strand.
ACACGGCGTACTCCGCCTGCACCCCGACACACGGCGTACTCCGCCTGCACCCCGACACACGGCGTACTCAGCCTGCACCCCGACACACGGCGTACTCAGCCTGCACCCCGACACACGGCGTACTCAGCCTGCACCCCGACACACGGCGTACTCAGCCTGCACCCCGACACACGGCGTACTCAGCCTGCACCCCGACACACGGCGTACTCCGCCTGTACCCCGACACACGGCGTACTCCGCCTGTACCCCGACACACGGCGTACTCCGCCTGCACCCCCTGACACACGGTGTACTCCGCCTGCACCCCCTGACACACGGCGTACTCCGCCTGCACCCCCTGACACACGGCGTACTCCGCCTGCACCCCCTGACACACGGCGTACTCCGCCTGCACCCCCTGACACACGGCGTACTCCGCCTGCACCCTCTGACACACGGCGTACTCCGCCTGCACCCCGACACACGGCGTACTCCGCCTGCACCCCGACACACGGCGTACTCCGCCTGCACCCCGACACACGGCGTACTCCGCCTGCACCCCGACACACGGCGTACTCCGCCTGCACCCCGACACACGGCGTACTCCGCCTGCACCCCGACACACGGCGTACTCCGCCTGCACCCCGACACACGGCGTACTCCGCCTGCACCCCCGACACACGGCGTACTCAGCCTGCACCCCGACACACGGCGTACTCAGCCTGCACCCCGACACACGGCGTACTCCGCCTGCACCCCGACACACGGCGTACTCCGCCTGCACCCCCGACACACGGCGTACTCCGCCTGCACCCCGACACACGCCGTACTCCGCCTGCACCCCGACACACGCCGTACTCCGCCTGCACCCCGACACACGCCGTACTCCGCCTGCACCCCGACACACGCCGTACTCCGCCTGCACCCCGACACACGCCGTACTCCGCCTGCACCCCCCGACACACGGCGTACTCCGCCTGCACCCCCCGACACACGGCGTACTCCGCCTGCACCCCGACACACGGTGTACTCCGCCTGTACCCCGACACACGGCGTACTCCGCCTGTACCCCGACACACGGCGTACTCCGCCTGCACCCCGACACACGGCGTACTCCGCCTGCACCCCGACACATGGCGTACTCCGTCTGTACCCCGACACACGGCGTATTCCGCCTACACCCCGACACACGGCGTACTCCGCCTGCACCCCGACACACGGTGTACTCCGCCTGCACCCCGACACACGGTGTACTCCGCCTGCACCCCGACACACGGTGTACTCCGCCTGCACCCCGACACACGGTGTACTCCGCCTGCACCCCGACACACGGTGTACTCCGCCTGCACTCCGTCACACACGGTGTTCTGCCTGCACTCCGTCACACACAGTGTTCTGCCTGCACTCCGTCACACACAGTGTTCTGCCTGCACTCCGTCACACACAGTGTTCTGCCTGCACTCCGTCACACACAGTGTTCTGCCTGCACTCCGTCACACACAGTGTTCTGCCTGCACTCCGTCACACACAGTGTTCTGCCTGCACTCTGTCACACACAGTGTTCTGCCTGCACTCTGTCACACACAGTGTTCTGCCTGCACTCTGTCACACACAGTGTTCTGCCTGCACTCTGTCACACACAATGTTCTGCCTGCACTCTGTCACACTGTGTAATGGAATGCTGGTCACCTTGTTCCGGAGGACAGTAACGTGTGCTGGGCCTTCAGTGGGAGATGGAAGGTCAGGCTGATGATGGTGGAATAAATGGACCACGGACAGTCCACAGTTACCTGCAGACACAGAACAAGAATGTCAGTCTCCGTGACAACCACAAGTCATGAACCCCGCCCCAGGCTACGTACCCGCTGCTCCGTAATGCTGCTCCGCGGATCCTGTGCCTCTTTTCCTCTCCGCAGAACCTCGCCGTTCACCAACCGTCCCATTTCTGGCAACAGGCAGACCACTTCAACCTCAAACTCCATGAGATGATAGGGCGGAGCCGGAGGCAGGGAGATGCTGGTCACCTTGTCTGATCGCTGAATGGTGAGTGCGCCGACAGACACGCCCCCTGCACAGAGGAATGGGAGAGGTCAGTAATCCGATACCCCTGACAGACACGCCCCTTGCACAGAGGAACAGGAGAAGTCAGTAACCAGACACCCTTGAAAGAGACGCCCCCTGCACAGAATAACAGAAGATGTCAGTAATCCGATACCCCTAACAGATATGCCCCCTGCACAGAGGAACGGGAGATGTCAGTGACCCGATGCCCCCTGCACAGAGGAACGGGAGATGTCAGTAACCCAATGCCCCCTGCACAGAGGAACGGGAGATGTCAGTAACCCAATGCCCCCTGCACAGAGGAACGGGAGATGTCAGTAACCCGATACCCCTAACACCCACCCCTGCACAGAGGAACGGGAGAGGTCAGTAACCCAATAACCCTGACAGATACGCCCCCTGCACAGTGGAACAGGGATGTCAGTAACCCGATACCCCTGACAGATACGCCCTCTGCACAGAGTAATGGGAGATGTCAGGGCGAGGCCAGCCAGTAACCTAAAACCCCTGAAAGACCCTCCCTTCGCACAGATGAACAGGAGATGTCAGTAACCCGATACCCAAGACAGTCACACCTCCTGCACAGATAAACTGGAGATGTCAGCAACCATATACCCCTGACACACTCCCCCTGCATAGAGGAACAGGAGATGTCACCCGATACCCCTAACAGACGCCCCCTGCACAGAGGAACAGGAGATGTCAGTAACCCGATACCCCTGACAGACACGCCCCCTGCACAGAGGTACAGGAGAAGTCAGCAACCTGATACCCCTGACAGACACGCTTCCTGCATAGAGGAACAGGAGTTGTCAGGGCGAGGCCAGTCAGTAAGTGGATACCCCTGACAGACACACCCCCTGCACAGAGGAACAGGAGATGTCAATAACCCAGACACTCCCCCCGCACAGATGAACAGGAGATGTCAGTAACCCAATATCCCTGACATACACCCCCCCCCCCCCACACAGAGGAACGGGAGATGAGTGGGTGAGGCCACTCAGTCACCTGATACCCCTGACAGACACACCTCCTGCACAGAGGAACAGGAGATGTCAATAACCCGATACCCCTGACAGACACACCCCCCTGCACAGAGTAATGGGAGATGTCAGGGCGAGGCCAGCCAGTAACCTAAAACCCCTGAAAGACCCTCCCCTCGCACAGATGAACAGGAGATGTCAGTAACCCGATACCCAAGACAGTCACGCCCCCTGCACAGATGAACTGGAGATGTCAGTAACCAGATACCCCTGACACACTCCCCCTGCATAGAGGAACAGGAGATGTCACCCGATACCCCTAACAGACGCCCCCTGCACAGAGGAATGGGAGATGTCAGTAACCCGATACCCCTGACAGACACGCCCCCTGCACAGAGGTACAGGAGAAGTCAGCAACCTGATACTCCTGACAGACATGCCCCCTGCATAGAGGAACAGGAGTTGTCAGGGTGAGGCCAGTCAGTAAGCGGATACCCCTGACAGACACACCCCCTGCACAGAGGAACAGGAGATGTCAGTAACCCAATACCCAGAACAGACTCACCCCCTGTGCAGATGAACAGGAGATGTCAGTAACCCAATACCCAGAACAGACACACCCCGTGCAGATGAACAGGAGATGTCAGTAACCAGATACCCGACAGATCCGCCCCCTGCATAGAGGAACAGGAGATGTCAGTAACCCAATATCCCTGACAGACACGCCCCCCCGCACAGAGGAATGGGAGATGTGTGGGCGAGGCCAGTCAGTAACCTGATACCCCTGACAGACACAACCCCCGCACAGAAGAACAGGAGATGTAAATAACTCAATATACCTGACAGACACGCCCCCATACAGAAGAACAGGAGATGTCAGGGCAAGGCCAGTCAGTAACCCGATACCTGACAGACACGCCCCCCACCCCGCAAGGCCAGTCAGTAACCTAATACCCCTGACAGACACTCCCCCCGCACAGATGAACTGGAGATGTCAGTAACCAGATACCCCTGACATACACACCCCCACACAGAGGAACGGGAGATGTCAGTAACCCAATATCTTTGACATACACACCCCCACACAGAGGAACAGGAGATGTCAGTAACCCGATACCCCTGAGATACACTCCCCCTGCATAGAGGAACAGGAGATGTCAGTAACCCGATACCCCTGACAGATACGCCCCCTGCACAGATGAACAGGAGATTTTAGTAACCCGATACCCCTGACAGATACGCCCTCTGCACAGAGGAACAGGAGATGTCAGTAACCCGATACCCCTGACAGACACGCCCCCTGCATAGAGAAACAGGAGATGTCAGTAACCCAATATCCCTGACATACACACCCCCACACAGAGGAACGGAAGATGTCAGTAACCCGATACCCCTGACAGACACGCCCCCTGCATAGAGGAACAGGAGATGTCAGGGCGAGGCAAGTCAGTATGCGGATACCCCTGACATACACACCCTCCGCACAGAGGAACAGGAGATGTCAGTAACCCGACACACACGCCCCCTGCACAAAAGAATGGGAGATGTCAGCGCAAGGCCAGTCAGTAACTTGATACCCCTGACAGACACGCCCCCCTGCACAGAGGAACAGGAGATGTCAGCGCAAGGTTAGTCAGTAACCTGAAACCCCAGACACGCCCCTGCACAGATGAACGGGAGATGTCAGCGCAAGGCCAGTCAGTAACCTGATACCCCAGACATGCCCCATGCACAGGATGAACAGATGTCAGGGCAAAGACAGTCAGTAATCTGATACCCCAGACACGCCCCCTGCACAGATGGACAGATGTCAGGGCAAGGCCAGTCAGTAACCTGATATCCCAGACATGCCCCTGCACAGAGGAACGGGAGATGTCAATAACCCAACATCCCTGACAGACACGCCCCCCCTGCACAGAGGAACAGGAGATGTCAGTAACCCGATACCTCTGACAGACGCCCCCTGCACAGAGGAACAGGAGATGTCAGTAACCTGATACCCCTGACAGACACGCCCCCCGTACAGAGGAACAGGAGATGTCAGTAACCCGATACCCCTGACACGCCCCCTGCACAGAGGAACAGGAGATGTCAGTAACCCGATACCCCTGACAGACATGCCACTCGCACCGAGGAACAGGAGATGTCAGTAACCTGATACCCCTGACAGACACGCCCCCCACACAGAGGAACAGGAGATGTCAGTAACCCGATACCCGACAGACACCCACGCCCCCCCCCCCCCACACACAGAGGAACGGGAGATGTCAATAACCTGATACCCCTGACAGACACGCCCCCCCCGCACAGAGGAACAGGAGATGTCAGTAACTCGATACCCAACAGACACGCCCCCACACAGAGGAACGGGAGATGTCAATAACCCAATATCCCTGACAGACGCCCCCTGCACAGAGGAACAGGAGATGTCAGTAACCTGATACCCCTGACAGACACACCCCCTGCACAGAGGAACGGGAGATGTCAGTAACCCAATATCCCTGACATACACACCCCCACACAGAGGAACAGGAGATGTCAGTAACCCAATATCCCTGACATACACACCCCCACACAGAGGAACGGAAGATGTCAGTAACCCGATACCCCTGACAGACACGCCCCCTGCATAGAGGAACAGGAGATGTCAGTAACCCGCCACACACGCCCCCTGCACAGAAGAATGGGAGATGTCAGCGCAAGGCCAGTCAGTAACTTGATACCCCTGACAGACACGCCCCCCTGCACAGAGGAACAGGAGATGTCAGCGCAAGGTTAGTCAGTAACCTGAAACCCCAGACACGCCCCTGCACAAATGAACGGGAGATGTCAGTGCAAGGCCAGTCAGTAACCTGATACCCCAGACATGCCCCATGCACAGATGAACAGATGTCAGGGCAAGGACAGTCAGTAACCTGATACCACAGACACGCCCCCTGCACAGATGGACAGATGTCAGGGCAAGGCCAGTCAGTAACCTGATATCCCAGACATGCCCCTGCACAGAGGAACGGGAGATGTCAATAACCCAACATCCCTGACAGACACGCCCCCCCTGCACAGAGGAACAGGAGATGTCAGTAACCCGATACCTCTGACAGACGCCCCCTGCACAGAGGAACAGGAGATGTCAGTAACCTGATACCCCTGACAGACACGCCCCCCGTACAGAGGAACAGGAGATGTCAGTAACCCGATACCCCTGACACGCCCCCTGCACAGAGGAACAGGAGATGTCAGTAACCCGATACCCCTGACAGACACGCCACTCGCACCGAGGAACAGGAGATGTCAGTAACCTGATACCACTGACAGACACGCCCCCCACACAGAGGAACAGGAGATGTCAGTAACCCGATACCCGACAGACACCCACGCCCCCCCCCGCCCCCCACACACACACAGAGGAACGGGAGATGTCAATAACCTGATACCCCTGACAGACACGCCCCCCCCCCCCGCACAGAGGAACAGGAGATGTCAGTAACCCGATACCCAACAGACACGCCCCCACACAGAGGAACGGGAGATGTCAATAACCCAATAACCCTGACAGACGCCCCCTGCACAGAGGAACAGGAGATGTCAGTAACCCGATACCCCTGACAGACACGCCCCCGCACAGAGGAACAGGAGATGTCAGTAACCCGCTACCCCTAACAGACACGCCCCCCCCCCCCCCCCGCACAGAGGAGCAGGAGATGTCAGTAACCCGATACCCCTGTCAGACGCCCCTTGCACAGAGGAACGGGAGATGTCAGTAACCCGATACCCCTGACAGACATGCCCCCCGCACAGAGGAATGGGAGATGTCAGTAACCCGACACCACTGACAGACACGCCCCCGCACAGAGGAACAGGAGATGTCAGTAACACGATACCCCTAACAGACACGCCCCCCCCCCCCCCCCCGCACAGAGGAGCAGGAGATGTCAGTAACCCGATACCCCTGACAGACATGCCCCCCGCACAGAGGATTGGGAGATGTCAGTAACCCGATACCACTGACAGACATGCCCCCCGCACAGAGGAGCAGGAGATGTCAGTAACCCGACACCACTGACAGACACACACCCCGCACAGAGGAACGGGAGATGTCAGGGCAAGGTCAGTCGGTAACCTGATACCCCCCAAACAATTAAATCCAGCAGGTATGCAGAGCTGGGAACTGGCAGAGATCTCAGAGTCCCCTGGAAGACAGGGAGGTGTGCTTACCGTGGCTGTTCTGGAATATAGAGGCCTTGGTATCTGGCGCTGGTATGATAGGCATTGTGTCAGCATTACTAAGCTGCAAGGTGTCACCTTCCTTCACCCGGTAATGTCCAGTCGTCACTGTAAACTTTAACCTCTGGGGGACCCCAGCAAGGAGGCAATCTACAGAGAAAACACAGGAAATATTACACACTCCGCACAATCTGTTTAGCCGTGTAATAGATGGGGGCATATGGCAGCTGTGTAATATGGGAAGACACATGGCAGTCGTATAATAGATGGGGGCATATGGCAGCTGTGTAATATGGGAAGACACATGGCAGTCGTATAATAGATGGGGGCATATGGCAGCTGTGTAATATGGGAAGACACATGGCAGTCGTATAATAGATGGGGGCATATGGCAGCTGTGTAATATGGGAAGACACATGGCAGTCGTATAATAGATGGGGGCATATGGCAGCTGTGTAATATGGGAAGACACATGGCAGTCGTATAATAGATGGGGGCATATGGCAGCTGTGTAATATGGGAAGACACATGGCAGTCATATAATAGGTGGGGGCATATGGCAGCTGTGTAATATGGGAAGACACATGGCAGTCGTATAATAGATGGGGGCATATGGCAGCTGTGTGTTATGGGAAGACACATGGCAGTCGTATAATAGATGGGGGCATATGGCAGCTGTGTAATATGGGAAGACACATGGCAGTCGTATAATAGATGGGGGCATATGGCAGCTGTGTAATATGGGAAGACACATGGCAGTCGTATAATAGATGGGGGCATATGGCAGCTGTGTAATATGGGAAGACACATGGCAGTCGTATAATAGATGGGGGCATATGGCAGCTGTGTAATATGGGAAGACACATGGCAGTCGTATAATAGGTGGGGGCATATGGCAGCTGTGTAATATGGGAAGACACATGGCAGTCGTATAATAGATGGGGGCATATGGCAGCTGTGTAATATGGGAAGACACATGGCAGTCGTATAATAGATGGGGGCATATGGCAGCTGTGTAATATGGGAAGACACATGGCAGTCGTATAATAGGTGGGGGCATATGGCAGCTGTGTAATATGGGAAGACACATGGCAGTCGTATAATAGATGGGGGCATATGGCAGCTGTGTAATATGGGAAGACACATGGCAGTCGTATAATAGATGGGGGCATACGGCAGCTGTGTAATATGGGAAGACACATGGCAGTCGTATAATAGGTGGGGGCATATGGCAGCTGTGTAATATGGGAAGAAACATGGCAGTCGTATAATAGGAAGAGGGAACATGACAGCTGTATAACATAGAAAGACACATAGCTGCTGTATAATAGATGGGGGCATATGGCAGCTGTGTAATATGGGAAGACACATGGCAGTCGTATAATAGATGGGGGCATATGGCAGCTGTGTAATATGGGAAGACACATGGCAGTCGTATAATAGGAAGAGGGAACATGACAGCTGTATAACATAGAAAGACACATAGCTGCTGTATAATAGATGGGGGGCATATGGCAGCTGTGTAATATGGGAAGACACATGGCAGTCGTATAATAGATGGGGGCATATGGCAGCTGTGTAATATGGGAAGACACATGGCAGTCGTATAATAGGAAGAGGGAACACGACAGCTGTATAACATAGAAAGACACATAGCTGCTGTACAATAGAAGGGGGCACACGGCTGCTGTACAATAGAAGGGGGCACATAGCTGCTGTACAATAGAAGGGGGCACACAGCAGCTGTATAATAGAAGGGGGCACACAGCAGCTGTATAATATGGGAAGACACATGGCAGTCGTATAATAGGAAGAGGGAACATGACAGCTGTATAACATAGAAAGACACATAGCTGCTGTACAATAGAAGGGGGCACACGGCAGCTGTATAATAGAAGGGGGCACACAGCAGCTGTATAATAGAAGGGGGCACACGGCAGCTGTATAATAGAAGGGGGCACACGGCAGCTGTATAATAGAAGGGGGCACACGGCAGCTGTATAATAGAAGGGGGCACACGGCAGCTGTATAATAGAAGGGGGCACACAGCAGCTGTATAATAGAAGGGGGCACACGGCAGCTGTATAATAGAAGGGGGCACACGGCAGCTGTATAATAGAAGGGGGCACACGGCAGCTGTATAATAGAAGGGGGCACGCGGCAGCTGTATAATAGAAGGGGGCACACGGCAGCTGTACAATAGAAGGGGGCACGCGGCAGCTGTATAATAGAAGGGGGCACACGGCAGCTGTACAATAGAAGGGGGCACACGGCAGCTGTATAATAGAAGGGGGCACACAGCAGCTGTATAATAGAAGGGGGCACACGGCAGCTGTATAATAGAAGGGGGCACACGGCAGCTGTATAATAGAAGGGGGCACACAGCAGCTGTATAATAGAAGGGGGCACACGGCAGCTGTATAATAGAAGGGGGCACACAGCAGCTGTACAATAGAAGGGGGCACACGGCAGCTGTATAATAGAAGGGGGCACACAGCAGCTGTATAATAGAAGGGGGCACACGGCAGCTGTATAATAGAAGGGGGCACACGGCAGCTGTATAATAGAAGGGGGCACACGGCAGCTGTATAATAGAAGGGGGCACACGGCAGCTGTATAATAGAAGGGGGCACGCGGCAGCTGTATAATAGAAGGGGGCACGCGGCAGCTGTATAATAGAAGGGGGCACACGGCAGCTGTACAATAGAAGGGGGCACACGGCAGCTGTATAACATAGAAAGACACATAGCTGCTGTACAATAGAAGGGGGCACACGGCAGCTGTACAATAGAAGGGGGCACACAGCAGCTGTATAATAGAAGGGGGCACACGGCAGCTGTATAATAGAAGGGGGCACACGGCAGCTGTATAATAGAAGGGGGCACACGGCAGCTGTATAATAGAAGGGGGCACACGGCAGCTGTATAATAGAAGGGGGCACGCGGCAGCTGTATAATAGAAGGGGGCACGCGGCAGCTGTAGAACAGAGGGAGACACATGGCAGTCGTATAATAGGAAGAGGGAACATGACAGCTGTATAACATAGAAAGACACATAGCTACTGTACAATAGAAGGGGGCACACGGCAGCTGTATAATAGAAGGGGGCACACAGCAGCTGTATAATAGAAGGGGGCACACGGCAGCTGTATAATAGAAGGGGGCACACGGCAGCTGTATAATAGAAGGGGGCACACGGCAGCTGTATAATAGAAGGGGGCACGCGGCAGCTGTAGAACAGAGGGAGGCACATGGCAGATCTCAAAACCACTTTTCCCTCATGAGCTCTGTCTTATAAAACATGGCCCTGTGTCCCAATACAGATCCGTAGGCAATGTTGCTTGTCTGACACATCACGCTACAAGAGGGAGGGGCAGAGACAGTGCAGCCCCCGCAGAGCTGCTGGTAAAGCTGTGCATGTAATAATGGAGGCATGGACACAATACCTGGGGGAACGCCCGTCAATTAGGGAGGGGCTACTGCTCGGATTGCATCATCACGCTACAAAAGGGAGGGGCAGAGACAGTGCAGCCCCCGCAGAGCTGCTGGTAAAGCTGTGCATGTAATAATGGAGGCATGGACACAATACCTGGAGGAACGCCCGTCAATTAGGGAGGGGCTACTGCTCGGATTGCATCATCACGCTACAAGAGGGAGGGGCAGAGACAGTGCAGCCCCCGCAAAGCTGCTGGTAAAGCTGTGCATGTAATAATGGAGGCATGGACACAATACCTGGGGGAACGCCCGTCAATTAGGGAGGGGCTACTGCTCGGATTGCATCATCACGCTACAAGAGGGAGGGGCAGAGACAGTGCGGCCCCCACCGAGCTGCTGGTAAAGCAGTGTATGTAATAACGGAGGCATGGAGAGAACACAATACCTGGAGGAACGCCCATCACTTAGGGAGGGGCTACTGCTCGGATTGCATCATCCTGCTACAAGAGGGAGGGGCAGACAGTGCGGCCCCTGCAGAGCTGCTGGTGAAGCTGTGTATGTAATAATGGAGGCATGGAGAGAACACAATACCTGGAGGAACGCCCATCACTTAGGGAGGAGCTACTGCTCGGATTGCATCATCACGCTACAAGAGGGAAGGGCAGAGACAATGCGGCCCCCGCAGAGCTGCTGGTGAAGGGGTGTATGTAATAATGGAGGCATGGAGACAATACCTGGAGGAACGCCCGTCAATTAGGGAGGGGCTACTGCTCGGATTGCATCATCACGCTACAAGAGGGAGGGGCAGAGACAGTGCAGCCCCCGCAGAGCTGCTGGTAAAGCTGTGCATGTAATAATGGAGGCATGGACACAATACCTGGGGGAACGCCCGTCAATTAGGGAGGGGCTACTGCTCGGATTGCATCATCACGCTACAAGAGGGAGGGGCAGAGACAGTGCGGCCCCCACCGAGCTGCTGGTAAAGCAGTGTATGTAATAACGGAGGCATGGAGAGAACACAATACCTGGAGGAACGCCCATCACTTAGGGAGGGGCTACTGCTCGGATTGCATCATCCTGCTACAAGAGGGAGGGGCAGAGACAGTGCGGCCCCCGCAGAGCTGCTGGTGAAGCGGTGTATGTAATAATGGAGGCATGGAGAGAGCACAATACCTGGAGGAACGCCTGTCACTTAGGGAGGGGCTACTGCTCGGATTGCATCATCACGCTACAAGAGGGAGGGGCAGAGACAGTGCGGCCCCCGCCGAGCTGCTGGTAAAACGGTGTATGTAATAATGCAGGCATGGAGAGAACACAATACCTGGAGGAACTTCCGTCACTTAGGGAGGGGCTACTGCTCGGATTGCATCATCCTGCTACAAGAGGGAGGGGCAGAGACAGTGCGGCCCCTGCAGAGCTGCTGGTGAAGGGGTGTATGTAATAATGGAGCCATGGAGAGAACACAATACCTGGAGGAACGTCCGTCACTTAGGGAGGGGCTACTGCTCGGATTGCATCATCACGCTACAAGAGGAAGTTGCAGAGACAGCTCAGCCCCCGCAGAGCTGCTGGTAAAGCTGTGTATGTAATAATGGAGGCATGGAGAGAACACGATGCCTGGAGGATCACCCGTCACTTAGGGAGGGGCCACTGCTCGGATTGCATCATCACGCTACAAGAGGGAGGGGCAGAGACAGTGCGGCTCCCGCAGAGCTGCTGGTGAATGGGGTGTATGTAATAATGGAGGCATGGAGAGAACACAATACCTGGAGGAACACCTGTCACTTAGGGAGTGCTACTGCTCGGATTGCATCATCACGCTACAAGAGGGCGGGGCATAGACAGTGCGGCCCCCGCAGAGCTGCTGGTGAAGGGGTGTATGTAATAATGGAGGCATGGACATGATACCTGGAGGATTGTCTGTCACTTAGGGAGGGGCTACTGCTCGGATTGCATCATCACACTACAAGAGGGAGGGGCAGACACAGTGCGGCTTCCGCAGAGCTGCTGGTGAAGCGGTATATGTAATAATGGAGGCATGGAGAGAATACGATACCTGGAGGAACGCCCATCACTTATGGAGGAGCTACTGCTCGGATTGCATCATCATGCTACAAGAGGGAGGGGCAGAGACAGTGCGGCCCCCGCAGAGCTGCTGGTGAAGGGGTGTATGTAATAATGGAGGCATGGACATGATACCTGGAGGATTGTCTGTCACTTAGGGAGGGGCTACTGCTCAGATTAAATCATCCTGCTACAAGAGAGAGGGGCAGAGACAGTGCGGCCCCCCCAGAGCTGCTGGTAAAGCGGTGTATGTAATAATGGAGGCATGGAGAGAACACAATACCTGGAGGAACGCCCATCACTTAGGGAGGGGCTACTGCTCGGATTGCATCATCCTGCTACAAGAGGGAGGGGCAGACAGTGCGGCCCCTGCAGAGCTGCTGGTGAAGCTGTGTATGTAATAATGGAGGCATGGAGAGAACACGATACCTGGAGGAATGCCCAGGAATGCCCATCACTTAGGGAGGAGCTACTGCTCGGATTGCATCATCACGCTACAAGAGGGAGGGGCAGAGACAGTTTGGCCCCCTTAGAGCTGCTGGTAAAGGGGTGTATGTAATAACGGAGGTATGGAGAGAACACAATACCTGGAGGAACGCCCATCACTTAGGGAGGGGCTACTGCTCGGATTGCATCATCCTGCTACAAGAGGGAGGGGCAGACAGTGCGGCCCCTGCAGAGCTGCTGGTGAAGCTGTGTATGTAATAATGAAGGTATGGAGAGAACACAATACCTGGAGGAACGCCCATCACTTAGGGAGGAGCTACTGCTCGGATTGCATCATCACGCTACAAGAGGGAGGGGCAGACAGTGTGGCCCCTGCAGAGCTGCTGGTGAAGGGGTGTATGTAATAATGGAGGCATGGACATGATACCTGGAGGAACGTCCGTCACTTAGGGAGGGGCTACTGCTCGGATTGCATCATCCTGCTACAAGAGGGAGGGGCAGGGACAGTTTGGCACCCGCCGAGCTGCTGGTAAAGCAGTGTATGTAATAATGGAGGCATGGAGAGAACACAATACCTGGAGGAACGTCTGTCACTTAGGGAGGGGCTACTGCTCGGATTGCATCATCATGCTACAAGAGGGAGGGGCAGAGACAGTGCGGCCCCCGCAGAGCTGCTGGAGAAAGGGGTGTATGTAATAATGAAGGCATGGAGAGAACATGTTACCTGGGGGAACGCCCATCACTTAGGGAGGGGCTACTGCTCAGATTGCATCATCATGCTACAAGAAGGCGGGGCAGAGACAGCTCAGCCCCCGCAGAGCTGCTGGTGAAGGGGTGTATGTAATAATGGAGGCATGGACATGATACCTGGAGGAACGTCCGTCACTTAGGGAGGAGCTACTGCTCGGATTGCATCATCCTGCTACAAGAGGGAGGGGCAGAGACAGTGCGGCTCCCGCAGAGCTTCTGATGAAGGGGTGTATGTAATAATGGAGGCATGGAGAGAACACAATACCTAGAGGAACGCCTGTCACTTACCACTCAGCGGCTCCACCTTCAGCTGAGGCTCCTGGGAGTAAACGTCATATTGCACTATGGGGTACACATGTGGGAGGAGCAGCTGCACGTTGCTGAAGGATGCTGTAAGCTGCCGTAACGTGTAAGTGCCCGCCTCCTGCGCCTGCGTGCAAAACAGAGGATTAGAGGAGCACTCACTATCACGTGGCGCTAAGCGGGACATGTGATAATAGAGTGGACTAGAACCCAAATGGAGATGTGTGTACTTAAGCAGAATGGACCCTTTAACCCAACGGGGTCTTAAGAATAGGAAAACAGAAGATTCTGCAGTAGCACATAGGTAAGTATAGCTCTTTACTGACAATAAAGCAGAGAGGTAGCCATGAACAAGTCTTTTTTCAAGCTGTGTTGGCTCTCTCTGACACACACAACACCACTGTTTAACCACTCACTGCACCAGCTGCAGTATAATCACGTCTTCAGCGGCCCCTCTCACTCCCGCACGGGTACTCATCGGCGACCTGTTAGCACGGAGATGAATGAAAGCAGTTCCAATTCATTGATCGAAGTCCCTATGTAAATGACCGCTGGCATCAATGAGATACTGCGATCATTTGTAACTAGGAAGTAAACACGTCCATTCATGACTTAAAGTACGCTAATAGGAAATAATGTGTGAGGACATCTTGTGGCCAAATAGTAAAATTACACCTGCATACATTTATTTTAATAAAAAGCCCGACACTTACATTTAAAATTAACTTCTTACCTCCCACACTCTCCCATAGTAGCCAAATACATTTTTGGGGGGTTAAAAAGAAATGACAATTAAAAAAAAAAAATAGTTACCTAAGTAACTGAACTTTTTTAATATGTATGTCAAGAGGGTATATTGCTGTTATTATTGTATTTATGGGCTTGTAATTAGTGATAGACGTAAAACTGCAAAAATGCACCTTTATGTCCAAAAACCATATTGTTGCCATACATTGTACTGAGGAAATACTTTAATCGTTGCAATAACTGGGACAAAAGGGCAAATAAAATGTGTGTATTTTAGCCACAATAGAACGTTTTATTATAATACTATAATGGCCGAAACCTGAGAAATTATTTTTTTCCATTTTTTTCTTATTATTCCCATCAAAATGCATTTAGAATAAAATAATTCTAAGCATAATGTACATAAGGTACTACCCAAAGAAAGCTTAATTGGGGGCAAAAAAACCAAGATGTAGTAAATTGTGCTTGCGATTAGTAGCGATTAAGTAATTGGCTAAAAATGGAGGAGTGCTGACAGGTGAAAATTGCTCTGGTCCTAAAGGGGAAAAACCCCTCAGTGGTCAAGTGGTTAAATACTCTCTGGAATGCTAGCTACACACCATACAATTCTATGTTAGATTTTCTGTTAGTTTTACCTTCCAACATGTTGGAAAAACATCTATCTGGCAGGTAAAACTAACAGAAAATTGTATGGTGTGTAGCTAGCATAAGACATTGCAAGCACCAATCAGAGAACGCCAGGGGAGAGGAGGACCTGATAGGGAACTGCACCTACCAACCTGAATAGAAAACCATTGGTAAATAACTACACCAAAAACACATTCACAAAAGCTGAACTTACCAATGAGGGGACCTGATGGAAGGTAAGTATCGGCAGAGCACCAATGCTCTCTTCTGCCCGCCCACCTCCGCTATGTGTGCCAATCACGTCGGAAGAAACACAGCGTCACGAAAAGCAAGAGCCGCCTTGTCACCAATACGGTGCATGTTGCGTAAGATGACGACGACGCTAGCAACGCTACGTTACGTCCCCCGCCTGTAATCAGACAGCGGGACACCACGATCGTAATGCCACATAGTGTATGGATCGCGCCTGTTGCCCGGCAACCTCAAGTAACCAAAAAACCCTGAAAACCAAGTAGCCAGCGGTACAGGGAAAATGTGTGAACGGCACACAGTGATGCCCATACAGCATCAGAATACCATACACTGATCTGTATTAGTATAGCGAGAACATATATAATCAGATACATGTCCAGGTACCGCCTTACAGAGAACCCGATGTGGGTTGGAAGAATGTTATCTGCATACAGAGGCTGGATCTGCGTATACAGCCCAGCCTCTGTTGCTATCCCAAACCCCCCTAAGGTCCCCCTGCACTCTGCAATCCCTCATAAATCACAGCCACGCTGCTGCCAAACAGCTTGTCAGAGCTGGCTGTGTTTATCTATATAGTGTCAGTCTGCTGCTCTCCCCGCCCCGCCTGCATCCCTTCCCTCCCTGCTGATTGGAGGGAAGGGACGGGGGCAGGGACCGGAGCTATGCAGGAGGTGGGGGAGCAGCTGAGACTGACACTACAGATGTAAACACAGCCTCACAGCACGGCTGTGATTTATGGGTGATTGCAGAGTGCAGGGGGATCTTAGTGGGGTTTGGCATAGCAACAGAGGCTGGGCTGTATAGGCAGATCCAGTCTCTGTATGCAGATAACATTCTTCAAACACACCTCGGGTTCTCTTTAAAGGGCAAACGCATCAGAGGTGGACAAGGACACAGCGGGATATAAAATGGAGGAAGTAAGTAAAGCGCATACGCCGGCAGGAAACTGATGGTACACAGTAACAAAGGCTACCTGTCAGATAAGCAGTATGGTTCTGCACTGAGATATGGCCTTGGCATTGGTTGTAGGCGTGGACTTGGTAGGGGTGGGTGTGGTTTATTTACAAATGATCATATGATTTACCTGATTATAATTGATGGATCAGTCTTTACTTCTCCTGTGACACTTTAGGTAGCCTTTGTTATTATAGTTTTCATGCACCATCAGTTTACAGCAGCACTTTGCCTACGTCCTCCTTCAGCTTTTACCAAACACCAAACCAAGGCGATAAAAGTCATGTGCAAGTTACAGAAATATGTCATCTTGTGTTTGTTTTCCTTATTACTCTAGTGGCTCCTCCCCACTCTGATCAGGACTAGTGGCTCCTCCCCACTCTGATCAGGACTAGTGGCTCCTCCCCACTCTGATCAGGACTAGTGGCTCCTCCCCACTCTGATCAGGACTAGTGGCTCCTCCCCACTCTGATCAGGACTAGTGGCTCCTCCCCACTCTGATCAGGACTAGTAGCTCCTCCCCACTCTGATCAGGACTAGTGGCTCCTCCCCACTGTGATCAGGACTAGTGGCTCCTCCCCACTGTGATCAGGACTAGTAGCTCCTCCCTACTCTGATCAGGACTATTAGCTCCTCCCCACTCTACTCAGGAATAGTAGCTCCTCCCCAATCTTATCAGGACTAGCGGCTCCTCCCCAATCTGATCAGGACTAGCAGCTCATCCCTACTCTGATTAGGACTAGTAGCTCCTCCCTACTCTGCTCAGGACTAGTGGCTCCTCCCCACTCTGATCAGGACTAGTGGCTCCTCCCCACTCTGATCAGGACTAGTGGCTCCTCCCCACTCTGATCAGGACTAGTGGCTCCTCCCCACTCTGATCAGGACTAGTGGCTCCTCCCCACTCTGATCAGGACTAGTAGCTCCTCCCCACTCTGATCAGGACTAGTGGCTCCTCCCCACTGTGATCAGGACTAGTGGCTCCTCCCCACTGTGATCAGGACTAGTAGCTCCTCCCTACTCTGATCAGGACTATTAGCTCCTCCCCACTCTACTCAGGAATAGTAGCTCCTCCCCAATCTTATCAGGACTAGCGGCTCCTCCCCAATCTGATCAGGACTAGCAGCTCATCCCTACTCTGATTAGGACTAGTAGCTCCTCCCTACTCTGCTCAGGACTAGTGGCTCCTCCCCACTCTGATCAGGACTAGTGGCTCCTCCCCACTCTGATCAGGACTATTAGCTCCTCCCCACTCTACTCAGGAATAGTAGCTCCTCCCCAATCTTATCAGGACTAGCGGCTCCTCCCCAATCTGATCAGGACTAGCAGCTCATCCCTACTCTGATTAGGACTAGTAGCTCCTCCCTACTCTGCTCAGGACTAGTGGCTCCTCCCCACTCTGATCAGGACTATTAGCTCCTCCCCACTCTACTCAGGAATAGTAGCTCCTCCCCAATCTTATCAGGACTAGCGGCTCCTCCCCAATCTGATCAGGACTAGCAGCTCATCCCTACTCTGATTAGGACTAGTAGCTCCTCCCTACTCTGCTCAGGACTAGTGGCTCCTCCCCACTGTGATCAGGACTAGTGGCTCCTCCCCACTCTGATCAGGACTAGTGGCTCCTCCCCACTCTGATCAGGACTAGTAGCTCCTCCCCACTCTGATCAGGACTAGTGGCTCCTCCCCACTCTGATCAGGACTAGTGGCTCCTCCCCACTCTGATCAGGACTATTAGCTCCTCCCCACTCTACTCAGGAATAGTAGCTCCTCCCCAATCTTATCAGGACTAGCGGCTCCTCCCCAATCTGATCAGGACTAGCAGCTCATCCCTACTCTGATTAGGACTAGTAGCTCCTCCCTACTCTGCTCAGGACTAGTAGCTCCTCCCCACTCTGATCAGGACTAGTGGCTCCTCCCCACTCTGATCAGGACTAGTGGCTCCTCCCCACTCTGATCAGGACTATTAGCTCCTCCCCACTCTACTCAGGAATAGTAGCTCCTCCCCAATCTTATCAGGACTAGCGGCTCCTCCCCAATCTGATCAGGACTAGCAGCTCATCCCTACTCTGATTAGGACTAGTAGCTCCTCCCTACTCTGCTCAGGACTAGTGGCTCCTCCCCACTGTGATCAGGACTAGTGGCTCCTCCCCACTCTGATCAGGACTAGTGGCTCCTACCCACTCTGATCAGGACTAGTAGCTCCTCCCCACTCTGATCAGGACTAGTGGCTCCTCCCCACTGTGATCAGGACTAGTGGCTCCTCCCCACTCTGATCGAGTCTAGTAGCTCCTCCCTACTCTGATCAGGACTATTAGCTCCTCCCCACTCTACTCAGGAATAGTAGCTCCTCCCCAATCTTATCAGGACTAGCGGCTCCTCCCCAATCTGATCAGGACTAGCAGCTCATCCCTACTCTGATTAGGACTAGTAGCTCCTCCCTACTCTGCTCAGGACTAGTGGCTCCTCCCCACTCTGATCAGGACTAGTGGCTCCTCCCCACTCTGATCAGGACTAGTAGCTCCTCCCCACTCTGATCAGGACTAGTGGCTCCTCCCCACTGTGATCAGGACTAGTGGCTCCTCCCCACTGTGATCAGGACTAGTGGCTCCTCCCCACTCTGATCAGTACTAGTGGCTCCTCCCCACTCTGATCAGGACTAGTCATTCCTCCCCACTCTGATCAGGACTAGTGGCTCCTCCCCACTCTGATCAGGACTAGTGGCTCCTCCCCACTCTGATCAGGACTAGTGGCTCCTCCCCACTCTGATCAGGACTAGTGGCTCCTCCCCACTCTGATCAGGACTAGTAGCTCCTCCCCACTCTGATCAGGACTAGTGGCTCCTCCCCACTCTGATCAGGACTAGTGGCTCCTCCCCACTCTGATCAGGACTAGAGGCTCCTCCCCACTCTGATCAGGCCTAGTAGCTCCTCCCCACTCTGATCAGGACTAGTGGCTCCTCCCCACTCTGATCAGGACTAGTGGCTCCTCCCCACTCTGATCAGGACTAGTGGCTCCTCCCCACTCTGATCAGGACTAGTGGCTCCTTCCCACTCTGATCAGGACTAGTGGCTCCTCCCTACTCTGATCAGGGCTAGTGGCTCCTCCCCACTCTGATCAGGACTAGTGGCTCCTCCCCACTCTGATCAGGGCTAGTGGCTCCTCCCCACTCTGATCAGGACTAGTGGCTCCTCCCCACTCTGATCAGGGCTAGTGGCTCCTCCCCACTCTGATCAAGACTAGTAGCTCCTCCCCACTCTGATCAGGACTAGTGGCTCCTCCCCACTCTGATCAGGCCTAGTGGCTCCTCCCCACTCTGATCAGGACTAGTGGCTCCTCCCCACTCTGATCAGGACTAGTGGCTCCTCCCCACTCTGATCAGGACTAGTGGCTCCTCCCCACTCTGATCAGGACTAGTAGCTCCTCCCCACTCTGATCAGGACTAGTAGTTCCTCCCCACTCTAATCAGGACTATTAGCTCCTGCCCACTCTGATCAGGACTAGAGGCTCCTCCCCACTGATCAGGACTAGTGGCTCCTCCCCACTCTGATCAGGGCTAGTGGCTCCTCCCCACTCTGATCAGGACTATTAGCTCCTCCCCACTCTGATCAAGACTATTAGCTCCTCCCCACTCTGATCAAGACTATTAGCTCCTCCCCACTCTGATCAAGACTAGTAGTTCCTCCCCACTCTGATCAGGACTAGTGGCCCCTCCTTACTCTGCTCAGGAATAGTAGCTCCTCCCTACTCTGATCAGGACTAGCGGCTCCTCCCCAATCTTATCAGGACTAGCGGCTCCTCCCCAATCTGATCAGGACTAGCGGCTCCTCCCCAATCTGATCAGGACTAACAGCTCCTCCCTTCTCTGATTAGGACTAGTAGCTCCTCCCTACTCTGATCAGGACCAGCGGCTCCTCCCCACTCTGATTAGGACTAGTAGCTCCTCCCCACTCTGATCAGGAATAGTAGCTCCTCCCACTCTGCTCAGGAATAGTAGCTCCTCCCCAATCTGATCAGGACTAGCGGCTCCTCCCCAATCTGATCAGGACTAGCAGCTCCTCCCTTCTCTGATTAGGACTAGTGGCTCCTCCCTACTCTGATCAGGACCAGCGGCTCCTCCCCAATCTGATCAGGGCTAGTGGCTCCTCCCCACTCTGATCAGGACTAGCGGCTCCTCCCCAATCTGATCAGGACTAGCAGCTCCTCCCTTCTCTGATTAGGACTAGTAGCTCCTCCCTACTCTGATCAGGACCAGCGGCTCCTCCCCACTCTGATTAGGACTAGTAGCTCCTCCCTACTCTGATCAGGAATAGTAGCTCCTCCCACTCTGCTCAAGAATAGTAGCTCCTCCCCAATCTGATCAGGACTAGCGGCTCCTCCCCAATCTGATCAGGACTAGCAGCTCCTCCCTTTTCTGATTAGGACTAGTAGCTCCTCCCTACTCTGATCAGGACCAGCGGCTCCTCCCCACTCTGATTAGGACTAGTAGCTCCTCCCTACTCTGATCAGGAATAGTAGCTCCTCCCACTCTGCTCACGAATAGTAGCTCCTCCCTAATCTGATCAGGACTAGCGGCTCCTCCCCAATCTGATCAGGACTAGCAGCTCCTCCCTTCTCTGATTAGGACTAGTGGCTCCTCCCTACTCTGATCAGGACCAGCGGCTCCTCCCCAATCTGATCAGGGCTAGTGGCTCCTCCCCACTCTGATCAGGACTAGCAGCTCCTCCCCAATCTGATCAGGACTAGCGGCTCCTCCCCAATCTTATCAGGACTAGCGGCTCCTCCCCACTCTGATCAGGACTAGCAGCTCCTCCCCACTCTGATCAGGACTAGTGGCTCCTCCCCACTCTGATCAGGACTAGTGGCTCCTCCCCACTCTGATCAGGACTAGTGGCTCCTCCCCACTCTGATCAGGACTAGTGGCTCCTCCCCACTCTGATCAGGACTAGTGGCTCCTCCCCACTCTGATCAGGACTAGTAGCTCCTCCCTACTCTGATCAGGAATAGTAGCGCCTCCCACTCTGCTCAGGAATAGTAGCTCCTCCCCACTCTGATCAGGACTAGTAGCTCCTCCCTACTCTGATCAGGACTAGTAGCTCCTCCCTACTCTGATCAGGAATAGTAGCGCCTCCCACTCTGCTCAGGAATAGTAGCTCCTCCCCACTCTGATCAGGACTAGCAGCTCCTCCCTACTCTGATTAGGACTAGTAGCTCCTCCCTACTCTGATCAGGAATAGTAGCTCCTCCCAATCTGCTCAGGAATAGTAGCTCCTCCCCACTCTGATCAGGACCAGCAGCTCCTCCACATCATTTTGACTGGAACAACTACCTAGTATTCCTAACGCTGATCAGAGGCCATTTCACCTCATCATAATAATTGTGGCTCCTCCTACTCATGGAAGGACAAGCAGCCACTCCCCACCAGAGATTGTAGCACTTGGTTCCCGCCACTCATATAGATGTAGAAGTCATGTGATAAGTACCATACCTGGGCAGGGAAAGTCAGACGGTTGACCCCAGGCTGCAGGGTGATGTTGCTGCACCTCACAGTCTGTGCTCCATCGTCCATGCTGAGAGCGGACTGTCTGTCCAGAGGGGAGGAGGCGCTGGAGTCCTGGCTGCGCAGTAACATGTGCACATTCCTGCAGATGACCCCTGTGCTCAGAAGGCCTCCCTCTGAGGGGCTTTTCTCATACATTTCCGAGAGTTCTAACACTGGTGGGGAGACTCTTGCTCCCGGAAGTCCTTCAGTTTGGAAGTGAACAGCGCCTCCAGCAGGCTTGTGGCGAGTCAGCCACTCTGCAGTTTTACGATAACTGTTCTTGTCCAGGCTGTAGTGGAAATGTCCTGAGAGGTGCTCCAGCTGGAAGGGCACCGGCATCAGGCTGGTCAGAGTCAGTTCCATAGAGAGTGATCCTCCGACGTGAACCACGGCATTGGGGGGATCAAACTGCAGAGAGGTCAGCTGAGCGAACGAGGCAAACAGCAGGCTGAAGGGATTCCCTGGAGAGTGGAGAGAGAGTCATCAGTGGCAGCCAATCAAACCCCTCCTTCCAATTCTACCACTCTAGACCACTTGGTGAAAGACCCACCATAACACCACATGGATAAGATGGTGAAGGTCCTACCATAATACAACATGGATAAGATGGTGAAGGTCCCACCATAACACCACATGGATAAGATGGTGAAGGTCCCACCATAACACCACATAGATAAGATGGTGAAGGTCCCACCATAACACCACATGGATAAGATGGTGAAGGTCCCACCATAACACCACATGGATAAGATGGTGAAGGTCCCACCATAACACGACACGGATAAGATGGTGAAGGTCCCACCATAACACCACGCTGATAGGATGGTGGAGGTTCCACCATAACACCACATGGATAAGATGGTGGAGGACGCACCATAACACCACACGGATAAGATGGTGAAGGTCCCACCATAACACCACATGGATAAGATGGTGAAGGTCCCACCATAACACCACATGGATAAGATGGTGAAGGTCCCACCATAACACCACATGGATAAGATGGTGAAGGTCCCACCATAACACCACATGGATAAGATGGTGAAGGTTCCACCATAACACCACATGGATAAGATGGTGAAGGTCCCACCATAACACCACACGGATAAGATGGTGAAGGTCCCACCATAACACCACACGGATAAGATGGTGAAGGTTCCACCATAACACCACATGGATAAGATGGTGAAGGTTCCACCATAACACCACATGGATAAGATGGTGGAGGACACACCATAACACCACATGGATAAGATGGTGAAGGTTCCACCATAACACCACAAAGATAAGATGGTGAAGGTCCCACCATAACACCACACGGATAAGATGGTGAAGGTCCCACCATAACACCACATGGATAAGATGGTGAAGGTCCCACCATAACACCACACGGATAAGATGGTGAAGGTCCCACCATAACACCACACGGATAAGATGGTGAAGAATCCACCATAACACCATATGGATAAGATGGCGAAGGTCCCACCATAACACCACACGGATAAGATGGTGAAGAATCCACCATAACACCATATGGATAAGATGGTGAAGGTTCCACCATAACACCACATGGATAAGATGGTGAAGGACCCACCATAACACCACGTGGATAAAATGGTGAAGATCCCACCATAACACCACGTGGATAAAATGGTGAAGATCCCACCATAACACCACGTGGATAGGATGGTGGAGGACGCACCATAACACCACACGGATAAGATGGTGAAGGTCCTACCATAACACCACACGGATAAGATGGTGGAGGACGCACCATAACACCACACGGATAAGATGGTGAAGGTCCCACCCTAACACCACACGGATAAGATGGTGGAGGACGCACAATAACACCACACGGATAAGATGGTGAAGGTCCCACCCTAACACCACACGGATAAGATGGTGGAGGACGCACCATAACACCACACGGATAAGATGGTGAAGGTCCCACCCTAACACCACACAGATAAGATAGTGGAGGACGCACAATAACACCACATGGATAAGATGGTGAAGGTCCCACCATAACACCACACGGATAAGATGGTGAAGGTCCTACCATAACACCACACGGATAAGATGGTGGAGGACGCACCATAACACCACACGGATAAGATGGTGAAGGTCCCACCCTAACACCACACGGATAAGATGGTGGAGGACGCACAATAACACCACACGGATAAGATGGTGAAGGTCCCACCCTAACACCACACGGATAAGATGGTGGAGGACGCACCATAACACCACACGGATAAGATGGTGAAGGTCCCACCCTAACACCACACGGATAAGATGGTGAAGGTCCCACCATAACACCACACGGATAAGATGGTGAAGGTCCCACCATAACACCTCATGGATAAGATGGTGAAGGTCCCACCATAACACCACACGGATAAGATGGTGAAAGTCCCACCATAACACCACACAGTGTCATGTCATTCCCAGTATATATTGGACCCCATCATATTTACCACCCAAAACAACCCTTCATCAATACATTTCACACGAGGACCTCAGGAGTCACATAACCCAGGACTGCATTGCATGTACCAGAGTCCATCTTTTCAGAGGAAGCCAGGATCTCTTGACAGAAGGTCTCTCTCTCAGTCTGTGACAGATTGGTGTCAGCAGCAAGGAGGCTGCAGGTCTGCAAATATCTGATGAGGAATCAAGGAGCATGTATTGATCAAGAAGGAATCCACATCTCTACATATATGGAAGGAGGAGGAACCCACACCTCTATATATGGAAGGAGGAGGAACCCACACCTCTATATATGGAAGGAGGAGGAACCCACACCTCTATATATGGAAGGGGGAGGAACCCACACCACTATATATGGAAGGAGGAGGAACCCACACCTCTATATATGGAAGGAGGAGGAACCCACACCTCTATATATGGAAGGAGGAGGAACCCTCACACCTATATATGGAAGGAGGAGGAACCCTCACCTCTATATATGGAAGGAGGAGGAACCCACACCTCTATATATGGAAGGAGGAGGAACCCTCACCACTATATATGGAAGGAGGAGGAACCCACGCCACTATATGTGGAAGGAGGAGGAACCCACGCCTCTATATATGGAAGGAGGAGGAACCCACACCTCTATATATGGAAGGAGGAGGAACCCACACCTCTATATATGGAAGGAGGAGGAACCCACACCTCTATATATGGAAGGAGGAGGAACCCACACCTCTATATATGGGAGGAGGAACCCACACCTCTATATATGGAAGAAGGAGGAACCCTCACCTCTATATATGGAAGGAGGAGGAACCCTCACCTCTATATATGGAAGGAGGAGGAACCCACACCTCTATATATGGAAGGAGGAGGAACCCTCACCTCTATATATATATATATATGGAAGGAGGAGGAACCCACACCTCTATATATGGAAGGAGGAGGAACCCACGCCTCTATATATGGAAGGAGGAGGAACCCACACCTCTATATATGGAAGGAGGAGGAACCCACACCTCTATATATGGAAGAAGGAGGAACCCTCACCTCTATATATGGAAGGAGGAGGAACCCTCACCTCTATATATGGAAGGAGGAGGAACCCACACCTCTATATATGGAAGGAGGAGGAACCCTCACCTCTATATATATATACATGGAAGGAGGAGGAACCCACACCTCTATATATGGAAGGAGGAGGAACCCACACCTCTATATATGGAAGGAGGAGGAACCCTCACCTCTATATATGGAAGGAGGAGGAACCCTCACCTCTATATATGGAAGGAGGAGGAACCCACACCTCTATATATGGGAGGAGGAACCCACACCTCTATATATGGAAGGAGGAGGAACCCACACCTCTATATATGGAAGGAGGAGGAGCCCACACCTCTATATGTGGGAGGAGGAACCCACACCTCTATATATGGAAGGAGGAGGAACCCTCACCTCTATATATGGAAGGAGGAGGAACCCACACCTCTATATATGGGAGGAGGAACCCACACCTCTATATATGGAAGGAGGAGGAACCCACACCTCTATATATGGAAGGAGGAGGAACCCACACCTCTATATATGGGAGGAGGAACCCACACCTCTATATATGGAAGGAGGAGGAACCCACACCTCTATATATGGAAGGAGGAGGAACCCACACCGCTATATATGGAAGGAGGAGGAACCCACACCGCTATATGGAAGGAGGAGGAACCCACACCACTATATATGGAAGGAGGAGGAACCCACGCCTCTATATATGGAAGGAGGAGGAACCCACACCACTATATATATAAGGAGGAGGAACTCACACCACTATATATGGAAGGAGGAGGAACCCATGCCACTATATATGGAAGGAGGAGGAACCCACACCACTATATATGGAAGGAGGAGGAACCCACACCTCTATATATGGAAGGAGGAGGAACCCACACCACTATATATGGAAGGAGGAGGAACCCACACCTCTATATATGGAAGGAGGAGGAACCCACACCTCTATATATGGAAGGAGAGGAACCCCACACCTCTATATATGGAAGGAGGAGGAACCCACACCTCTATATATGGGGGGAGGAACCCACACCTCTATATATGGAAGGAGGAGGAACCCTCACCTCTATATATGGAAGGAGGAGGAGCCCTCACCTCTATATATGGAAGGAGGAGGAACCCACACCTCTATATATGGAAGGAGGAGGAACCCACACCTCTATATATGGGAGGAGGAACCCACACCTCTATATATGGAAGGAGGAGGAACCCACACCTCTATATATGGAAGGAGGAGGAACCCACACCGCTATATATGGAAGGAGGAGGAACCCACACCACTATATATGGAAGGAGGTGGAACCCACGCCTCTATATATGGAAGGAGGAGGAACCCACACCTCTATATATGGAAGAAGGAGGAACCCACACCACTATATATGGAAGGAGGAGGAACCCACACCTCTATATATGGAAGGAGGAGGTACCCACACCTCCATATATGGAAGGAGGAGGAACCCACACCGCTATATATGGAAGGAGGAGGAACCCACACCTCTATATATGGAAGGAGGAGGAACCCACACCTCAATATATGGAAGGAGGAGGAACCCACACCTCTATATATGGAAGGAGGAGGAACCCACGCCTCTATATATGGAAGGAGGAGGAACCCACACCTCTATATATGGAAGGAGGAGGAACCCACACCTCTATATATGGAAGCAGGAGGAACCCACACCTCTATATATGGAAGGAGGAGGAACCCACATCTCTATATATGGAAGGAGGAGGAACCCTCACCTCTATATATGGAAGGAGGAGGAACCCACACCTCTATATATGGAAGGATTAGGAACCTACACCTCTATATATGGAAGGAGGAGGAACCCACACCTCTATATATGGAAGGAGGAGTAACCCTCACCTCTATATATGGAAGGAGGAGGAACCCACGCCTCTATATATATTAGGAGGAGGAACCCACACCTCTATATATGGAAGGAGGAGGAACCCTCACCTCTATATATGGAAGGAGGAGGAACCCACACCTCTATATATGGAAGGAGGAGGAACCCACACCTCTATATATGGAAGGAGGAGGAACCCACACCTCTATATATGGAAGGAGGAGGTACCCACACCTCTATATATGGAAGGAGGAGGAACCCACACCTCTATATATGGAAGGAGGAGGAACCCACACCTCTATATATCGAAGGAGGAGGAACCCACACCTCTATATATGGAAGGAGGAGGAACCCACATCTCTATATATGGAAGGAGGAGGAACCCACACCTCTATATATGGAAGGAGGAGGAACCTACACCTCTATATATGGAAGGAGGAGGTACCCACACCTCCATATATGGAAGGAGGAGGAACCCACGCCTCTATATATGGAAGGAGGAGGAACCCACACCTCTATATATGGAAGGAGGAGGAACCCACACCTCTATATATGGAAGGAGGAGGAACCCCCACCTCTATATATGGAAGGAGGAGGAACCCACACCACTATATATGGAAGGAGGAGGTACCCACACCTCCATATATGGAAGGAGGAGGAACCCACACCTCTATATATGGAAGGAGGAGGAACCCACACCTCTATATATGGAAGGAGGAGGTACCCACACCTCTATATATGGAAGGAGGAGGAACCCACACCTCTATATATGGAAGGAGGAGGAACCCACACCTCTATATATGGAAGGAGGAGGTACCCACACCTCTATATATGGAAGGAGGAGGAACCCACACCTCTATATATGGAAGGAGGAGGAACCCACACCTCTATATATCGAAGGAGGAGGAACCCACACCTCTATATATGGAAGGAGGAGGAACCCACATCTCTATATATGGAAGGAGGAGGAACCCACGCCTCTATATATGGAAGGAGGAGGAACCCACGCCTCTATATATGGAAGGAGGAGGAACCCACGCCTCTATATATGGAAGGAGGAGGAACCCACACCTCTATATATGGAAGGAGGAGGAACCCACACCTCTATATATGGAAGGAGGAGGAACCCACACCTCTATATATGGAAGGAGGAGGAACCCACACCTCTATATATGGAAGGAGGAGGAACCCACACCACTATATATGGAAGGAGGAGGAACCCACACCACTATATATGGAAGGAGGAGGAACCCACACCTCTATATATGGAAGGAGGAGGAACCCACACCTCTATATATGGAAGGAGGAGGAACCCACACCTCTATATATGGAAGGAGGAGGAACCCACACCTCTATATATGGAAGGAGGAGGAACCCACACCTCTATATATGGAAGGAGGAGGAACCCACACCTCTATATATGGAAGGAGGAGGAACCCACATCTCTATATATAGAAGGAGGAGGAACCCACGCCTCTATATATGGAAGGAGGAGGAACCCACGCCTCTATATATGGAAGGAGGAGGAACCCACGCCTCTATTTATGGAAGGAGGAGGAACCCACACCTCTATATATGGAAGGAGGAGGAACCCACACCTCAATATATGGAAGGAGGAGGAACCCACACCTCTATATATGGAAGGAGGAGGAACCCTCGCCTCTATATA
Organism: Hyperolius riggenbachi; assembly: GCF_040937935.1. NCBI lineage: Eukaryota > Metazoa > Chordata > Amphibia > Anura > Hyperoliidae > Hyperolius > Hyperolius riggenbachi. The sequence continues at coordinate 571,880,044 of NC_090647.1, forward strand.
TGGAAGGAGGAGGAACCCACGTCTCTATATATGGAAGGAGGAGGAACCCCCATCTCTATATATGGAAGGAGGAGGAACCCACACCTCTATATATGGAAGGATTAGGAACCTACACCTCTATATATGGAAGGAGGAGGAACCCACACCACTATATATGGAAGGAGGAGGAACCCACACCTCTATATATGGAAGGAGGAGGAACCCTCACCTCTATATATGGAAGGAGGAGGAACCCACACCACTATATATGGAAGGAGGAGGAACCCACACCTCTATATATGGAAGGAGGAGGAACCCACACCACTATATATGGAAGGAGGAGGAACCCACACCTCTATATATGGAAGGAGGAGGAACCCACACCTCTATATATATATATATATATATATCTATATGGAAGGAGAAGGAACCCACATCTCTATATATGGAAGGAGGAGGAACCCTCACCTCTATATATGGAAGGAGGAGGAACCCACATCTCTATATATGGAAGGAGGAGGAACCCACGCCTCTATATATAGAAGGAGGAGGAACCCACGCCTCTATATATAGAAGGAGGAGGAACCCACGCCTCTATATATGGAAGGAGGAGGAACCCACGCCTCTATATATGGAAGGAGGAGGAACCCACGCCTCTATATATGGAAGGAGGAGGAACCCACGCCTCTATATATGGAAGGAGGAGGAACCCACACCTCTATATATGGAAGGAGGAGGAACCCACACCTCTATATATGGAAGGAGGAGGAACCCACACCTCTATATATGGAAGGAGGAGGAACCCACACCTCTATATATGGAA